>NW_026282153.1:80000-158858 GCF_023373465.1 Oncorhynchus keta | reverse complement strand
TGGTGATGTACTGGTGATATACTGGTGATATACTGGGGATATGATGGTGATATACTGGTGATATACTGGTGATATGATGGTGATATCATGGTGATGTACTGGTGATGTACTGGTGATATACTGGTGATATACTGGTGATATGATGGTGATATACTGGTGATACACTGGGGATATGATGGTGATGTACTGGTGATATACTGGTGATATACTGGGGATTTTATGGTGATATACTGGTGATATACTGGTGATATGATGGCGATATACTGGTGATATACTGGTGATATACTGGTGATATGATGGTGATGTACTGGTAATATGATGGTGATATACTGGTGATATACTGGTGATATGACGTTGATATACTGGTGATATACTGGTGACATACTGGTGATATGATGGTGAAATACTGGTGATATGATGGTGATATACTGGTGATATGATGGTGATATACTGGTGATATACTGGTGATATCATGGTGATATACTGGTGATATGATGGTGATATACTGGTGATATGATGGTGATATACTGGTGATATGATGGTGATATACTGGTGATATACTGGTGATATACTGGTGATATACTGGTGATGTACTGGTGATATACTGGGGATATGATGGTGATATACTGGTGATATACTGGTGATATACCGGTGATATACTGGTGATATGATGGTGATATACTGGTGATATGATGGTGATATACTGGTGATATGATAGTGATATACTGGTGATATACTGGTGATATGATGGTGATGTCCTGGTGATATGATGGTGATATGATGGTGATATACTGGTGATATGATGGTGATATACTGGTGATATACTGGTGATATGATGGTGATATACTGGTGATATGATGGTGATATACTGGTGATATGACGTTGATATACTGGTGATATACTGGTGACATACTGGTGATATGATGGTGAAATACTGGTGATATGATGGTGATATACTGGTGATATGATGGTGATATACTGGTGATATACTGGTGATATGATGGTGATATACTGGTGATATGATGGTGATATACTGGTGATATGATGGTGATATACTGGTGATATGATGGTGATATACTGGTGATATACTGGTGATATGCTGGTGATATACTGGTGATATACTGGTGATATACTGGTGATATGATGGTGATATACTGGTGATATACTGGTGATATACCGGTGATATACTGGTGATATGATGGTGATATACTGGTGATATGATGGTGATATACTGGTGATATGATGGTGATATACTGGTGATATACTGGTGATATGATGGTGATGTCCTGGTGATATGATGGTGATATGATGGTGATATACTGGTGATATGATGGTGATATACTGGTGATATACTGGTGATATGATGGTGATCTACTGGTGATATGATGGTGATATACTGGTGATATACTGGTGATATACTGGTGATATGATGGTGATATACTGGGGATATGATGGTGATATACTGGTGATATGATGGTGATGTACTGGTGATATGATGGTGATATGATGGTGATGTACTGGTGATATACTGGTGATGTACTGGTGATATGATGGTGATATACTGGTGATATACTGGTGATATGATGGTGATATGATGGTGATATACTGGTGATATACTGGTGATATACTGGTGATATACTGGGATATGATGGTGATGTACTGGTGATATACTGGTGATATACTGGTGATATGATGGTGATATACTGGTGATATACTGGTGATATGATGGTGATATACTGGTGATATACTGGTGATATACTGGTGATATACTGGTGATGTACTGGTGATATGATGGTGATATACTGGTGATACTGGTGATATGGGTGATGTACTGGTGATATACTGGTGATATACTGGGGATATGATGGTGATATACTGGTGATATACTGGTGATATGATGGTGATATACTGGTGATATACTGGTGATATACTGGTGATATGATGGTGATATACTGGTGATATGATGGTGATATACTGGTGATATGATGGTGATATACTGGTGATATGATGGTGATATACTGGTGATATACTGGTGATATACTGGTGATATGATGGTGATATACTGGTGATATACTGGTGATATACTGGTGATATGATGGTGATATACTGGTGATATACTGGTGATATGATGGTGATATACTGGTGATATACTGGTGATATACTGGTGATATACTGGTGATATACTGGTGATATGATGGTGATATACTGGTGATATACTGGTGATATGATGGTGATATACTGGTGATATACTGGTGATATACTGGTGATATGATGGTGATATACTGGTGATATACTGGTGATATACTGGTGATATACTGGTGATATACTGGTGATATACTGGTGATATGATGGTGATATACTGGTGATATACTGGTGATATACTGGTGATATACTGGTGATATACTGGTGATATACATGATGGTGATATACTGGTGATATACTGGTGATATACTGGTGATATACTGGTGATATGATGGTGATATACTGGTGATATACTGGGGATATGATGGTGATACTGGTGATATACTGGTGATATACTGGTGATATGATGGTGATATGATGGTGATATACTGGTGATATACTGGTGATATGGGTGATATACTGGTGATATACTGGTGATATACTGGTGATATGATGGTGATATACTGGTGATATACTGGTGATATACTGGTGATATGATGGTGATATACTGGTGATATGACTGGTGATATGATGGTGATATACTGGTGATATACTGGTGATATGATGGTGATATGACTGGTGATATACTGGTGATATGATGGTGATATACTGGTGATATACTGGGTGATATACTGGTGATATACTGGTGATATGATGGTGATATACTGGTGATATACTGGTGATATACTGGTGATATGACTGGTGATATATGGTGATATACTGGTGATATACTGGTGATATACTGGTGATATATGGTGATATACTGGTGATATGACTGGTGATATACTGGTGATATATGGTGATATGATGGTGATATACTGGTGATATACTGGTGATATACTGGTGATATGATGGTGATGTACTGGTGATATACTGGTGATATGATGGTGATATGATGGTGATGTACTGGTGATATGACTGGTGATATACTGGTGATATGATGGTGATATACTGGGGATGGGTGATATACTGGTGATATACTGGTGATATACTGGTGATATACTGGTGATATACTGGTGATATACTGGTGATATACTGGTGATATACTGGTGATATACTGGTGATATGATGGTGATATGATGGTGATGTACTGGTGATATACTGGTGATATACTGGTGATATGATGGTGATATACTGGTGATATACTGGTGATATGATGGTGATGTACTGGTGATATACTGGTGATATGATGGTGATGTACTGGTGATATACTGGTGATATACTGGTGATATACTGGTGATATGATGGTGATATACTGGTGATATACTGGTGATATGATGGTGATGTACTGGTGATATGATGGTGATATGATGGTGATATACTGGTGATATGATGGTGATATACTGGTGATATACTGGTGATATGATGGTGATATACTGGTGATATGATGGTGATATACTGGTGATATGACATTGATATACTGGTGATATACTGGTGATATGATGGTGATATACTGGTGATATGATGGTGATATGATGGTGATATACTGGTGATATGATGGTGATGTACTGGTGATATACTGGTGATATACTGGTGATATGATGGTGATATACTGGTGATATACTGGTGATATACTGGTGATATGACTGGTGATATACTGGTGATATACTGGTGATATGACTGGTGATATACTGGTGATATACTGGTGATATGACTGGTGATATGACTGGTGATATACTGGTGATATACTGGTGATATGATGGTGATATACTGGTGATATACTGGTGATATACTGGTGATATACTGGTGATATACTGGTGATATGATGGTGATATACTGGTGATATACTGGTGATATACTGGTGATATACTGGTGGTATACTGGTGATATGATGGTGATATGATGGTGATGTACTGGTGATATACTGGTGATATACTGGTGATATACTGGTGATATACTGGGGATATGATGGTGATACTGGTGATATACTGGTGATATACTGGTGATATACTGGTGATATACTGGTGATATGATGGTGATATACTGGTGATATACTGGTGATATATGGTGATATGGGTGATATACTGGTGATATACTGGTGATATACTGGTGATATACTGGTGATATACTGGTGATATGATGGTGATATGATGGTGATATACTGGTGATATGATGGTGATGGGTGATATACTGGTATGATATATGACTGGTGATATACTGGTGATATACTGGTGATATACTGGTGATATACTGGTGATATACTGGTGATATACTGGTGATATACTGGTGATATACTGGTGATATACTGGTGATATGGTGATATACTGGTGATATACTGGTGATATACTGGTGATATGATATGTACTGGTGATATACTGGGGATATGATGGTGATATACTGGTGATATACTGGTGATATATGGTGATATACTGGTGATATACTGGTGATATACTGGTGATATGATGGTGATATACTGGTGATATACTGGTGATATACTGGTGATATGACTGGTGATATACTGGTGATATACTGGTGATATACTGGTGATATACTGGTGATATACTGGTGATATACTGGTGATATGATGGTGATATACTGGTGATATACTGGTGATATGACTGATATGATGGTGATGGTGATACTGGTGATATACTGGTGATATACTGGTGATATGATGGTGATATACTGGTGATATACTGGTGATGGTGATATACTGGTGATATACTGGTGATATACTGGTGATATGATGGTGATATACTGGTGATATACTGGTGATATGATGGTGATGTACTGGTGATATACTGGTGATATGATGGTGATATGATGGTGATATACTGGTGATATACTGGTGATATACTGGTGATATGATGGTGATATGCTGGTGATATACTGGTGATATACTGGTGATATGATGGTGATACTGGTGATATACTGGTGATATGATGGTGATATGATGGTGATATATACTGGTGATATACTGGTGATATACTGGTGATATGATGGTGATATACTGGTGATATACTGGTGATATGACTGGTGATATACTGGTGATATACTGGTGATATGGGTGATATACTGGTGATATACTGGTGATATACTGGTGATATGGTGATGGTGATATGGGTGATATACTGGTGATATACTGGTGATATACTGGTGATATGACTGGTGATATACTGGTGATATACTGGTGATATGACTGGTGATATACTGGTGATATGACTGGTGATATACTGGTGATATACTGGTGATATGACTGGTGATATACTGGTGATATGACTGGTGATATACTGGTGATATACTGGTGATATATGGTGATATACTGGTGATATATGGTGATATGATGGTGATATATACTGGTGATATACTGGTGATATACTGGTGATATATGGTGATATGACTGGTGATATGATGGTGATATACTGGTGATATACTGGTGATATACTGGTGATATACTGGTGATATACTGGTGATATGATGGTGATATACTGGTGATATACTGGTGATATACTGGTGATATACTGGTGATATACTGGTGATATACTGGTGATATACTGGTGATATGATGGTGATATACTGGTGATATACTGGTGATATACTGGTGATATACTGGTGATATACTGGTGATATACTGGTGATATACTGGTGATATACTGGTGATATACTGGTGATATGATGGTGATATACTGGTGATATACTGGTGATATACTGGTGATATACTGGTGATATACTGGTGATATACTGGTGATATACTGGTGATATACTGGTGATATGACTGGTGATATATGGTGATATACTGGTGATATGTACTGGTGATGTATATACTGGGATATGATGGTGATATACTGGTGATATACTGGTGATATGATGGTGATATACTGGTGATATATGATGGTGATATACTGGTGATATACTGGTGATATACTGGTGATATACTGGTGATATACTGGTGATATACTGGTGATATGATGGTGATATACTGGTGATATACTGGTGATATGATGGTGATATACTGGTGATATGACTGGTGATATACTGGTGATATACTGGTGATATACTGGTGATATACTGGTGATATACTGGTGATATACTGGTGATATACTGGTGATATACTGGTGATATACTGGTGATGTACTGGTGATATACTGGGGATATGATGGTTATATACTGGTGATTTACTGGTGATATGATGGTGATATACTGGTGATATACTGGTGATGTACTGGTGATATGATGGTGATATGATGGTGATATACTGGTGATATACTGGGGATATGATGGTGATATACTGGTGATATACTGGTGATATACTGGTGATATACTGGTGATATGATGGTGATATGATGGTGATGTACTGGTGATATGATGGTGATATACTGGTGATATACTGGGGATATGATGGTCATATACTAGTGATATACTGGTGATATGATGGTGATATACTGGTGATATACTGGTGATATACTGGTGATATACTGGTGATATGATGGTGATGTACTGGTGATATGATTGTGATATACTGGTGATATACTGGGGATATGATGGTGATATACTGGTGATATACTGGTGATATGATGGTGATATACTGGTGATATACTGGTGATATACTGGTGATATGATGGTGATATGGTGATGTACTGGTGATATACTGGTGATATACTGGTGATATGATGGTGATATACTGGTGATATACTGGTGATATGATGGTGATATATACTGGATATGATGGTGATATGATGGTGATATACTGGTGATATACTGGTGATATACTGGTGATATGATGGTGATATACTGGTGATATACTGGGGATATGATGGATATACTGGTGATATACTGGTGATATGATGGTGATATACTGGTGATATGATGGTGATATACTGGTGATATACTGGTGATATACTGGTGATATACTGGTGATATACTGGTGATATGATGGTGATATACTGGTGATATACTGGTGATATACTGGTGATATACTGGTGATATACTGGTGATATACTGGTGATATACTGGTGATATGATGGTGATATACTGGTGATATACTGGTGATATACTGGTGATATGATGGTGATATACTGGTGATATGATGGTGATATACTGGTGATATGATGGTGATATACTGGTGATATACTGGTGATATACTGGTGATATACTGGTGATATACTGGTGATATAATGGTGATATACTGGTGATATACTGGGGATATGATGGTGATATACTGGTGATATACTGGTGATATGATGGTGATATACTGGTGATATACTGGTGATATACTGGTGATATACTGTTGATATGATGATATGATGGTGATATGATGGTGATGTACTGGTGATATACTGGTGATATACTGGTGATATGACTGGTGATATACTGGTGATATACTGGTGATATACTGGTGATATACTGGTGATATACTGGTGATATACTGGTGATATGATGGTGATATGACTGGTGATATACTGGTGATATACTGGTGATATACTGGTGATATACTGGTGATATACTGGTGATATACTGGTGATATACTGGTGATATACTGGTGATATACTGGTGATATACTGGTGATATACTGGTGATATACTGGTGATATACTGGTGATATACTGGTGATATACTGATATGATGGTGATATACTGGTGATATGGTGATATACTGGTGATATACTGGTGATATACTGGTGATATACTGGTGATATACTGGTGATATACTGGTGATATACTGGTGATATACTGGTGATATACTGGTGATATACTGGTGATATGATGGTGATATACTGGTGATTGGTGATGGTGATATGATGGTGATATACTGGTGATATACTGGTGATATACTGGTGATATACTGGTGATATACTGGTGATATGACTGGTGATATGGTGATATACTGGTGATATACTGGTGATATACTGGTGATATGATGGTGATATACTGGTGATATACTGGTGATATACTGGTGATATACTGGTGATATACTGGTGATATATGGTGATATACTGGTGATATACTGGTGATATACTGGTGATATACTGGTGATATACTGGTGATATACTGGTGATATACTGGTGATATACTGGTGATATACTGGTGATATGGTGATATATGGTGATATACTGGTGATATGATGGTGATATACTGGTGATATACTGGTGATATATGGTGATATATGGTGATATACTGGTGATATACTGGTGATATACTGGTGATATACTGGTGATATACTGGTGATATACTGGTGATATGACTGGTGATATACTGGTGATATACTGGTGATATGATACTGGTGATATACTGGTGATATGATGGTGATATACTGGTGATATACTGGTGATATATGGTGATATACTGGTGATATACTGGTGATATACTGGTGATATGATGGTGATATACTGGTGATATACTGGTGATATACTGGTGATATACTGGTGATATACTGGTGATATACTGGTGATATACTGGTGATATACTGGTGATATACTGGTGATATACTGGTGATATACTGGTGATATACTGGTGATATGATGGTGATATACTGGTGATATGATGGTGATATACTGGTGATATACTGGTGATATACTGGTGATATACTGGTGATATACTGGTGATATACTGGTGATATACTGGTGATATGATGGTGATATACTGGTGATATACTGGTGATATACTGGTGATATACTGGTGATATACTGGTGATATGATGGTGATATACTGGTGATATGATGGTGATATACTGGTGATATACTGGTGATATGATGGTGATATACTGGTGATATACTGGTGATATACTGGTGATATGATGGTGATATACTGGTGATATACTGGTGATATGATGGTGATATACTGGTGATATGATGGTGATATACTGGTGATATACTGGTGATGGGTGATGTACTGGTGATATACTGGTGATATACTGGTGATATACTGGTGATATACTGGTGATATGACTGGTGATATACTGGTGATATACTGGTGATATACTGGTGATATACTGGTGATATGATGGTGATATACTGGTGATATACTGGTGATATACTGGTGATATGATGGTGATATGATGGTGATATACTGGTGATATACTGGTGATATGATGGTGATATACTGGTGATATACTGGTGATATACTGGTGATATACTGGTGATATACTGGTGATATGATGGTGATATGATGGTGATGTACTGGTGATGTACTGGTGATATACTGGGGATATGATGGTTATATACTGGTGATTTACTGGTGATATGATGGTGATATACTGGTGATATACTGGTGATGTACTGGTGATATGATGGTGATGTACTGGTGATATACTGGTGATATGATGGTGATATGATGGTGATGTACTGTTGATATACTGGTGATATACTGGTGATATGATGGTGATATACTGGTGATATACTGGGGATATGATGGTGATATACTGGTGATATACTGGTGATACTGGTGATATGATGGTGATGTACTGGTGATATACTGGTGATATACTGGTGATATACTGGTGATATACTGGTGATATACTGGTGATATATGGTGATATACTGGTGATATGACTGGTGATATACTGGTGATATACTGGTGATATACTGGTGATATACTGGTGATATACTGGTGATATACTGGTGATATACTGGTGATATACTGGTGATATACTGGTGATATACTGGTGATATACTGGTGATATGATGGTGATGATGGTGATACTGGTGATATACTGGTGATATACTGGTGGATATGATGGTGATATACTGGTGATATACTGGGGATATGATGGTGATATGGTGATATACTGGTGATATACTGGTGATATACTGGTGATATACTGGTGATATACTGGTGATATACTGGTGATATACTGGTGATATACTGGTGATATACTGGTGATATACTGGTGATATACTGGTGATATGATGGTGATATACTGGTGATATGATGGTGATATACTGGTGATATACTGGTGATATACTGGTGATATACTGGTGATATATGGTGATATACTGGTGATATACTGGTGATATGACTGGTGATATACTGGTGATATACTGGTGATATATGGTGATATACTGGTGATATACTGGTGATATATGGTGATATGACTGGTGATATACTGGTGATATACTGGTGATATACTGGTGATATATGGTGATATACTGGTGATATACTGGTGATATGGTGACTGGTGATATATGGTGATATACTGGTGATATACTGGTGATATACTGGTGATATACTGGTGATATACTGGTGATATACTGGTGATATATGATATGATGGTGATGTACTGGTGATATACTGGTGATATACTGGTGATATACTGGTGATATACTGGTGATATACTGGTGATATACTGGTGATATGACTGGTGATATACTGGTGATATACTGGTGATATGACTGGTGATATACTGGTGATATACTGGTGATATACTGGTGATATGGTGATATATACTGGTGATATACTGGTGATATATGGTGATATGATGGTGATATACTGGTGATATACTGGTGATATACTGGTGATATACTGGTGATATACTGGTGATATACTGGTGATATACTGGTGATATATGGTGATATACTGGTGATATACTGGTGATATACTGGTGATATACTGGTGATATACTGGTGATATACTGGTGATATGATGGTGATATGGTGATATACTGGTGATATACTGGTGATATACTGGTGATATACTGGTGATATACTGGTGATATACTGGTGATATACTGGTGATATACTGGTGATATACTGGTGATATGGTGATGGTGATATGATGGTGATATACTGGTGATATACTGGTGATATACTGGTGATATACTGGTGATATACTGGTGATATACTGGTGATATGATGGTGATATACTGGTGATATACTGGTGATATGATGGTGATATACTGGTGATATGACTGGTGATATACTGGTGATATACTGGTGATATACTGGTGATATACTGGTATACTGGTGATATACTGGTGATATACTGGTGATATACTGGTGATATACTGGTGATATACTGGTGATATACTGGTGATATATGGTGATATACTGGTGATATACTGGTGATATACTGGTGATATACTGGTGATATACTGGTGATATACTGGTGATATACTGGTGATATACTGGTGATATACTGGTGATATACTGGTGATATGATGGTGATATACTGGTGATATACTGGTGATATACTGGTGATATGACTGGTGATATACTGGTGATATACTGGTGATATACTGGTGATATACTGGTGATATACTGGGATATGATGGTGATATACTGGTGATATACTGGTGATATACTGGTGATATGATGGTGATATACTGGTGATATACTGGTGATATACTGGTGATATACTGGTGATATACTGGTGATATACTGGTGATATACTGGTGATACTGGTGATATACTGGTGATATACTGGTGATATATGGTGATATACTGGTGATATGACTGGTGATATACTGGTGATATACTGGTGATATACTGGTGATATATGGTGATATACTGGTGATATACTGGTGATATACTGGTGATATACTGGTGATATACTGGTGATATACTGGTGATATACTGGTGATATACTGGTGATATACTGGTGATATGATGGTGATATACTGGTGATATACTGGTGATATGATGGTGATATACTGGTGATATACTGGTGATATGATGGTGATATGATGGTGATATACTGGTGATATGACTGGTGATATACTGGTGATATACTGGTGATATGATGTGATATACTGGTGATATGATGGTGATATACTGGTGATATACTGGTGATATACTGGTGATATACTGGTGATATACTGGTGATATACTGGTGATATACTGGTGATATGATGGTGATATGATGGTGATATACTGGTGATATACTGGTGATATACTGGTGATATACTGGTGATATGATGGTGATATACTGGTGATATACTGGTGATATACTGGTGATATGATGGTGATATACTGGTGATATACTGGTGATATACTGGTGATATACTGGTGATATACTGGTGATATACTGGTGATATACTGGTGATATACTGGTGATATACTGGTGATATACTGGTGATATACTGGTGATATACTGGTGATATACTGGTGATGGTGATATACTGGTGATATACTGGTGATATACTGGTGATATGACTGGTGATATGATGGTGATATACTGGTGATATACTGGTGATGTACTGGTGATATACTGGTGATATACTGGTGATATGATGGTGATATGATGGTGATATACTGGTGATATGATGGTGATATCATGGTGATGTACTGGTGATGTCCTGGTGATATGATGGTGATATGATGGTGATGTACTGGTGATATACTGGTGATGTACTGGTGATATACTGGTGATGTACTGGTGATATGATGGTGATATACTGGTGATATACTGGTGATATGATGGTGATATACTGGTGCTATACTGGTGATATGATGGTGATGACTGGTGATATACTGGTGATATACTGGTGATGATGGTGATATACTGGTGATATACTGGTGATATACTGGTGATATACTGGTGATATACTGGTGATATGACTGGTGATATACTGGTGATATACTGGTGATATGGTGATGGGTGATATACTGGTGATACTGGTGATGGTGATATACTGGTGATATACTGGTGATATGATGGTGATATACTGGTGATATGACTGGTGATGTACTGGTGATATACTGGTGATATACTGGTGATATACTGGTGATATGATGGTGATATACTGGTGATATACTGGTGATATGATGGTGATATACTGGTGATATACTGGTGATATACTGGTGATATACTGGTGATATACTGGTGATATACTGGTGATATACTGGTGATATACTGGTGATATACTGGTGATATACTGGTGATATACTGGTGATATACTGGTGATATACTGGTGATATGGGTGATATACTGGTGATATACTGGTGATATGATGGTGATGACTGGTGATATACTGGTGATATACTGGTGATATACTGGTGATATACTGGTGATATACTGGTGATATACTGGTGATATACTGGTGATATACTGGTGATATACTGGTGATATACTGGTGATATACTGGTGATATGATGGTGATGTATATACTGGTGATATGACTGGTGATATACTGGTGATATACTGGTGATATACTGGTGATATGACTGGTGATATGGTGATATGGGTGATATGATGGTGATATACTGGTGATATACTGGTGATATGGTGATATGGTGATGGTGATATACTGGTGATATACTGGTGATATACTGGTGATATACTGGTGATATACTGGTGATATGATGGTGATATACTGGTGATATACTGGTGATATACTGGTGATATACTGGTGATATACTGGTGATATACTGGTGATATGATGGTGATATACTGGTGATATACTGGTGATATATGGTGATATGATGGTGATATGGTGATATGGTGATATACTGGTGATATACTGGTGATATACTGGTGATATGATGGTGATATACTGGTGATATACTGGTGATATACTGGTATGATGGTGATATACTGGTGATATACTGGTGATATACTGGTGATATACTGGTGATATACTGGTGATATACTGGTGATATACTGGTGATATACTGGTGATATACTGGTGATATACTGGTGATATACTGGTGATATACTGGTGATATACTGGTGATATGATGGTGATATGGTGATATACTGGTGATATACTGGTGACTGGTGATATGATGGTGATATACTGGTGATATACTGGTGATATGACTGGTGATATACTGGTGATATACTGGTGATATATGGTGATATGGTACTGGTGATATGATGGTGATATACTGGTGATATGGTGATGGTGATATACTGGTGATATACTGGTGATATACTGGTGATATACTGGTGATATGACTGGTGATATACTGGTGATATACTGGTGATATACTGGTGATATACTGGTGATATACTGGTGATATACTGGTGATATATGGTGATATACTGGTGATATACTGGTATGATATACTGGTGATATACTGGTGATATATGGTGATATACTGGTGATATACTGGTGATATGATGGTGATATACTGGTGATATGATGGTGATATGATGGTGATATACTGGTGATATACTGGTGATATACTGGTGATATACTGGTGATATACTGGTGATATACTGGTGATATATGGTGATATACTGGTGATATATGATGGTGATATACTGGTGATATACTGGTGATATACTGGTGATATGATGGTGATATACTGGTGATATACTGGTGATATACTGGTGATATGACTGGTGATATACTGGTGATATACTGGTGATATACTGGTGATATACTGGTGATATACTGGTGATATACTGGTGATATACTGGTGATATACTGGTGATATGATGGTGATATATGGTGATGGGTGATATACTGGTGATATACTGGTGATATACTGGTGATATATGGTGATATACTGGTGATATACTGGTGATATATGGTGATATACTGGTGATATACTGGTGATATACTGGGGATATGATGGTGATATACTGGTGATATACTGGTGATATACTGGTGATATGCTGGTGATATACTGGTGATATACTGGTGATATACTGGTGATATGATGGTGATATACTGGTGATATACTGGTGATATACTGGTGATATACTGGTGATATGATGGTGATATACTGGTGATATACTGGTGATATACTGGTGATATACTGGTGATATGATGGTGATATACTGGTGATATACTGGTGATATACTGGTGATATACTGGTGATATGATGGTGATATACTGGTGATATACTGGTGATATACTGGTGATATGATGGTGATGGGTGATATACTGGTGATATACTGGTGATATACTGGTGATATACTGGTGATATACTGGTGATATACTGGTGATATACTGGTGATGGTGATATACTGGTGATATACTGGTGATATACTGGTGATATACTGGTGATATATGGTGATATACTGGTGATATACTGGTGATATACTGGTGATATACTGGTGATATACTGGTGATATGATGGTGATATACTGGTGATATACTGGGATATATGGTGATATACTGGTGATATACTGGTGATATACTGGTGATATACTGGTGATATACTGGTGATATACTGGTGATATGATGGTGATATACTGGTGATATACTGGTGATATGATGGTGATACTGGTGATATGATGGTGATGATGGTGATATACTGGTGATATACTGGTGATATACTGGTGATATACTGGTGATATACTGGTGATATACTGGTGATATACTGGTGATATACTGGTGATATGATGGTGATGACTGGTGATATGATGGTGATATACTGGTGATATACTGGTGATATACTGGTGATATACTGGTGATATACTGGTGATATACTGGTGATATACTGGTGATATACTGGTGATATACTGGTGATATACTGGTGATATACTGGTGATATATGGTGATATGATGGTGATATACTGGTGATATACTGGTGATATACTGGTGATATGGTGATGGTGATATACTGGTGATATACTGGTGATATACTGGTGATATATGGTGATATACTGGTGATATACTGGTGATATACTGGTGATATACTGGTGATATACTGGTGATATACTGGTGATATGGGTGATATACTGGTGATATACTGGTGATATGATGGTGATATACTGGTGATATACTGGTGATATACTGGTGATATGATGGTGATATACTGGTGATATACTGGTGATATACTGGTGATATACTGGTGATATACTGGTGATATATGGTGATATACTGGTGATATACTGGTGATATACTGGTGATATACTGGTGATATACTGGTGATATACTGGTGATATACTGGTGATATACTGGTGATATACTGGTGATATATGGTGATATACTGGTGATATACTGGTGATATACTGGTGATATACTGGTGATATACTGGTGATATACTGGTGATATACTGGTGATATACTGGTGATATACTGGTGATATACTGGTGATATACTGGTGATATACTGGTGATATACTGGTGATATACTGATATACTGGTGATATACTGGTGATATACTGGTGATATACTGGTGATATACTGGTGGTGATATACTGGTATGATGGTGATATGATGGTGATGTACTGGTGATGTACTGGTGATATACTGGTGATATGATGGTGATATACTGGTGATATACTGGGTGATATACTGGTGATATACTGGTGATATACTGGTGATATACTGGTGATATATGGTGATATACTGGTGATATACTGGTGATATACTGGTGATATACTGGTGATATACTGGTGATATACTGGTGATATACTGGTGATATACTGGTGATATACTGGTGATATACTGGTGATATACTGGTGATATACTGGTGATATGCTGGTGAAATACTGGTGATATGATGGTGATATACTGGTGATATACTGGTGATATACTGGTGATATACTGGTGATATGATGGTGATATACTGGTGATATACTGGTGATATACTGGTGATATACTGGTGATATACTGGTGATATACTGGTGATATACTGGTGATATACTGGTGATATACTGGTGATATGATGGTGATATGACTGGTGATATACTGGTGATATACTGGTGATATATGGTGATATACTGGTGATATACTGGTGATATGATGGTGATATACTGGTGATATACTGGTGATATACTGGTGATATGATGGTGATGGGTGATATGATGGTGATATACTGGTGATATACTGGTGATATACTGGTGATATGATATGATATACTGGTGATATACTGGTGATATACTGGTGATATACTGGTGATATACTGGTGATATATGGTGATATACTGGTGATATACTGGTGATATACTGGTGATATACTGGTGATATACTGGTGATATACTGGTGATATACTGGTGATATACTGGTGATATACTGGTGATATGATGGTGATATACTGGTGATATACTGGTGATATACTGGTGATATACTGGTGATATACTGGTGATATACTGGTGATATACTGGTGATATACTGGTGATATACTGGTGATATGATGATGGTGATATACTGGTGATATACTGGTGATATGATGGTGATATGACTGGTGATATACTGGTGATATACTGGGATATGATGGTGATGTACTGGTGATATACTGGTGATATACTGGGTGATATGACTGGTGATATACTGGTGATATACTGGTGATATACTGGTGATATACTGGTGATATACTGGTGATATACTGGTGATATACTGGTGATATACTGGTGATATACTGGTGATATACTGGTGATATGACTGGTGATATACTGGTGATATACTGGTGATATACTGGTGATATACTGGTGATATACTGGTGATATACTGGTGATATACTGGTGATATACTGGTGATATATGGTGATATACTGGTGATATACTGGTGATATACTGGTGATATACTGGTGATATACTGGTGATATGATGGTGATATACTGGTGATATACTGGTGATATACTGGTGATATACTGGTGATATACTGGTGATATACTGGTGATATACTGGTGATATACTGGTGATATGATGGTGATATACTGGTGATATACTGGTGATATATGGTGATATATGGTGATATGATGGTGATGTACTGGTGATATACTGGTGATATGACTGGTGATATACTGGTGATATACTGGTGATATACTGGTGATATGATGGTGATATACTGGTGATATACTGGTGATATACTGGTGATATACTGGTGATATACTGGTGATATACTGGTGATATACTGGTGATATACTGGTGATATACTGGTGATATACTGGTGATATACTGGTGATATATGGTGATATACTGGTGATATACTGGTGATATACTGGTGATATACTGGTGATATACTGGTGATATACTGGTGATATACTGGTGATATATGGTGATACTGGTGATATACTGGTGATATACTGGTGATATACTGGTGATATACTGGTGATATACTGGTGATATACTGGTGATATGATGGTGATGGGTGATATACTGGTGATATACTGGTGATATACTGGTGATATACTGGTGATATACTGGTGATGGTGATACTGGTGATATACTGGTGATATGAGTGATATACTGGTGATATACTGGTGATATACTGGTGATATGATGGTGATATACTGGTGATATACTGGTGATATGATGGTGATATACTGGTGATATACTGGTGATATACTGGTGATATACTGGTGATATACTGGTGATGGGTGATATACTGGTGATATACTGGTGATATATGGTGATATACTGGTGATATACTGGTGATATACTGGTGATATGATGGTGATATACTGGTGATATACTGGTGATATATGGTGATATACTGGTGATATGGTGATATACTGGTGATATACTGGTGATATACTGGTGATATACTGGTGATATACTGGTGATATACTGGTGATATGACTGGTGATATGATGGTGATATACTGGTGATATGACTGGTGATATACTGGTGATATACTGGTGATATACTGGTGATATACTGGTGATATGATGGTGATATACTGGTGATATACTGGTGATATATGGTGATATACTGGTGATATACTGGTGTGATATACTGGTGATATGATGATATACTGGTGATATACTGGGGATATGATGGTGATATACTGGTGATATACTGGTGATATACTGGTGATATACTGGTGATATGACTGGTGATATACTGGTGATATACTGGTGATATACTGGTGATATACTGGTGATATATGGTGATATACTGGTGATATACTGGTGATATACTGGTGATATACTGGTGATATACTGGTGATATACTGGTGATATGATGGTGATATGGTGATATGGTGATATACTGGTGATATACTGGTGATGGTGATATACTGGTGATATACTGGTGATATGATGGTGATATACTGGTGATATATGGTGATATACTGGTGATATACTGTGATATACTGGTGATATACTGGTGATATACTGGTGATATGATGGTGATATACTGGTGATATACTGGTGATATGATGGTGATATACTGGTGATATACTGGTGATATATGGTGATATGATGGTGATATACTGGTGATATGACTGGTGATATACTGGTGATATGATGGTGATATGATGGTGATATACTGGTGATATACTGGTGATATACTGGTGATATACTGGTGATATACTGGTGATATACTGGTGATATGATGGTGATATACTGGTGATATACTGGTGATATACTGGTGATATACTGGTGATATACTGGTGATATACTGGTGATATACTGGTGATATGATGGTGATATACTGGTGATATACTGGTGATATGATGGTGATATACTGGTGATATACTGGTGATATACTGGTGATATACTGGTGATATACTGGTGATATACTGGTGATATACTGGTGATATGATGGTGATGTACTGGTGATATACTGGTGATATACTGGTGATATACTGGTGATATACTGGTGATATACTGGTGATATACTGGTGATATACTGGTGATATACTGGTGATATGATGGTGATATGATGGTGATATACTGGTGATATACTGGTGATATACTGGTGATATGATGGTGATATATGGTGATATACTGGGTGATATACTGGTGATATACTGGTGATATACTGGTGATATACTGGTGATATGATGGTGATATACTGGTGATATACTGGTGATATGGGTGATATACTGGTGATATACTGGTGATATACTGGTGATATACTGGTGATATACTGGTGATATACTGGTGATATACTGGTGATATACTGGTGATATACTGGTGATATACTGGTGATATACTGGTGATATACTGGTGATATACTGGTGATATACTGGTGATATACTGGTGATATACTGGTGATATACTGGTGATATACTGGTGATATACTGGTGATATGATGGTGATATACTGGTGATATACTGGTGATATATACTGGTGATATACTGGTGATATGATGGTGATATGACTGGTGATATACTGGTGATATACTGGTGATATGATGGTGATATACTGGTGATATACTGGTGATATGATGGTGATATACTGGTGATATACTGGTGATATACTGGTGATGGTGATGTACTGGTGATATGATGGTGATATACTGGTGATATACTGGTGATATACTGGTGATATACTGGTGATATACTGGTGATATACTGGTGATATATGGTGATATACTGGTGATATACTGGTGATATACTGGTGATATGACTGGTGATATGACTGGTGATATACTGGTGATATACTGGTGATATGACTGGTGATGTACTGGTGATATACTGGTGATATACTGGTGATATACTGGTGATATACTGGTGATATACTGGTGATATACTGGTGATATACTGGTGATATGATGGTGATATACTGGTGATATACTGGTGATATACTGGTGATATGATGGTGATATACTGGTGATATACTGGTGATATGATGGTGATATACTGGTGATATACTGGTGATATACTGGTGATATGATGGTGATATACTGGTGATATACTGGTGATATACTGGTGATATACTGGTGATATGATGGTGATATACTGGTGATATACTGGTGATATACTGGTGATATACTGGTGATATGATGGTGATATACTGGTGATATACTGGTGATATGATGGTGATATACTGGTGATATACTGGTGATATACTGGTGATATACTGGTGATATGATGGTGATATACTGGTGATATACTGGTGATATACTGGTGATATGACTGGTGATATATGGTGATATACTGGTGATATACTGGTGATATACTGGTGATATACTGGTGATATACTGGTGATATATGGTGATATACTGGTGATATACTGGTGATATACTGGTGATATACTGGATGATATACTGGTGATATACTGGTGATATACTGGTGATATACTGGTGATATACTGGTGATATGGTGATATACTGGTGATATACTGGTGATATATGGTGATATACTGGTGATATACTGGTGATATACTGGTGATATACTGGTGATATGATGGTGATGTACTGGTGATATACTGGTGATATACTGGTGATATATGGTGATATATGGTGATGTACTGGTGATATACTGGTGATATATGGTGATATGATGGTGATGATACTGGTGATATGACTGGTGATATACTGGTGATATACTGGTGATATACTGGTGATATACTGGTGATATACTGGTGATACTGGTGATATACTGGTGATATACTGGTGATATGACTGGTGATATACTGGTGATATACTGGTGATATACTGGTGATATACTGGTGATATACTGGTGATATACTGGTGATATACTGGTGATATACTGGTGATATACTGGTGATGGTGATATGGTGATATACTGGTGATATACTGGTGATATACTGGTGATATACTGGTGATATACTGGTGATATACTGATGGGTGATATACTGGTGATATACTGGTGATATACTGGTGATATGATGGTGATATACTGGTGATATACTGGTGATATGATGGTGATATACTGGTGATATGATGGTGATATACTGGTGATATACTGGTGATATGATGGTGATATACTGGTGATATGATGGTGATATACTGGTGATATACTGGTGATATACTGGTGATATACTGGTGATATACTGGTGATATACTGGTGATATACTGGTGATATGATGGTGATATACTGGTGATATACTGGTGATATACTGGTGATATACTGGTGATATACTGGTGATATACTGGTGATATACTGGTGATATACTGGTGATATACTGGTGATATACTGGTGATATACTGGTGATATACTGGTGATATACTGGTGATATACTGGTGATATATGGTGATATACTGGTGATATGGTGATGTACTGGTGATATACTGGTGATATACTGGTGATATGATGGTGATATACTGGTGATATACTGGTGATATGATGGTGATATACTGGTGATATACTGGTGATATACTGGTGATATGATGGTGATATACTGGTGATATACTGGTGATATGATGGTGATATACTGGTGATATACTGGTGATATGATGGTGATACTGGTGATATGATGGTGATATGATGGTGATGTACTGGTGATATGATGGTGATATATATACTGGTGATATATGGTGATATACTGGTGATATACTGGTGATATACTGGTGATATGACTGGTGATATACTGGTGATATACTGGTGATATGATGGTGATATACTGGTGATATACTGGTGATATGACTGGTGATATGATGGTGATATACTGGTGATATACTGGTGATATGATGGTGATGGTGATATACTGGTGATATGATGGTGATATACTGGTGATATACTGGTGATATACTGGTGATATATGGTGATATACTGGTGATATACTGGTGATATACTGGTGATATACTGGTGATATACTGGTGATATACTGGTGATATGATGGTGATATACTGGTGATATACTGGTGATGTACTGGTGATATACTGGTGATATACTGGTGATATACTGGTGATATACTGGTGATATACTGGTGATATACTGGTGATATACTGGTGATATACTGGTGATATACTGGTGATATACTGGTGATATACTGGTGATATGATGGTGATATACTGGTGATATACTGGTGATATGATGGTGATATACTGGTGATATACTGGTGATATACTGGTGATATGATGGTGATATACTGGTGATATACTGGTGATATACTGGTGATATACTGGTGATATACTGGTGATATGACTGGTGATATATGGTGATATACTGGTGATATACTGGTGATATACTGGTGATATACTGGTGATATACTGGTGATATGACTGGTGATATACTGGTGATATACTGGTGATATATGGTGATATACTGGTGATATACTGGTGATATGATGGTGATATACTGGTGATATACTGGTGATATACTGGTGATATACTGGTGATATACTGGTGATATGGTGATGATATGGTGATATGATGGTGATATGATGGTGATATGATGGTGATATACTGGTGATATACTGGTGATATATGGTGATATACTGGTGATATGATGGTGATATATGATGGTGATATACTTGATACTGGTGATATGATGGTGATGTACTGGTGATATGATGGTGATATACTGGTGATATACTGGTGATATACTGGTGATATGATGGTGATATATGGTGATATACTGGTATGATGGTGATATACTGGTGATATACTGGTGATATACTGGTGATATGACTGGTGATATACTGGTGATATGATGGTGATATGATGGTGATATACTGGGTGATATATGGTGATATACTGGTGATATACTGGTGATATACTGG
This sequence comes from Oncorhynchus keta, assembly GCF_023373465.1. Classification (NCBI taxonomy): domain Eukaryota; kingdom Metazoa; phylum Chordata; class Actinopteri; order Salmoniformes; family Salmonidae; genus Oncorhynchus; species Oncorhynchus keta. The sequence goes on along the minus strand of NW_026282153.1, from coordinate 135,494 downwards.
TGATATATGGTGATATACTGGTGATATACTGGTGATATACTGGTGATATGACTGGTGATATACTGGTGATATACTGGTGATATACTGGTGATATACTGGTGATATATGGTGATATACTGGTGATATACTGGTGATATACTGGTGATATACTGGTGATATACTGGTGATATGATGGTGATATACTGGTGATACACTGGTATGATGGTGATACTGGTGATATACTGGTGATATACTGGGGATATGATGGTGATATACTGGTGATATACTGGTGATATGATGGTGATATACTGGTGATATACTGGTGATATGATGGTGATATACTGGTGATATGATGGTGATATGATGGTGATATACTGGTGATATACTGGTGATATACTGGTGATATACTGGTGATATACTGGTGATATACTGGTGATATACTGGTGATATACTGGTGATATGATGGTGATATACTGGTGATATACTGGTGATATACTGGTGATATACTGGTGATATACTGGTGATATACTGGTGATATACTGGTGATATACTGGTGATATACTGGTGATATGACTGGTGATATACTGGTGATATACTGGTGATATATGGTGATATACTGGTGATATACTGGTGATATACTGGTGATATACTGGTGATATGATGGTGATATGATGGTGATATACTGGTGATATGATGGTGATATACTGGTGATATACTGGTGATATACTGGTGATATGATATACTGGGATGTACTGGTGATATACTGGTGATATGATGGTGATATACTGGTGATATACTGGTGATATACTGGTGATATGATGGTGATATACTGGTGATATACTGGTGATATACTGGTGATATACTGGTGATATGATGGTGATATACTGGTGATATACTGGTGATATACTGGTGATATACTGGTGATATGATGGTGATATACTGGTGATATGATGGTGATATACTGGTGATATGATGGTGATATACTGGTGATATACTGGTGATATACTGGTGATATACTGGTGATGTACTGGTGATATACTGGGGATATGATGGTGATATACTGGTGATATACTGGTGATATACTGGTGATATGATGGTGATATACTGGTGATATACTGGTGATATGATGGTGATATACTGGTGATATACTGGTGATATACTGGTGATATACTGGTGATATGATGGTGATATACTGGTGATATACTGGTGATATGATGGTGATATACTGGTGATATGATGGTGATATACTGGTGATATACTGGTGATATACTGGTGATATACTGGTGATATGATGGTGATATACTGGTGATATACTGGTGATATGATGGTGATATACTGGTGATATACTGGTGATATACTGGTGATATACTGGTGATATACTGGTGATGGTGATATGGTGATATACTGGTGATATACTGGTGATATGATGGTGATATACTGGTGATATACTGGTGATATACTGGTGATATACTGGTGATATGATGGTGATATGATGGTGATGTACTGGTGATATACTGGTGATATACTGGTGATATACTGGTGATATGGTGACTGGTGATATACTGGTGATATACTGGTGATATACTGGTGATATACTGGTGATATACTGGTGATATACTGGTGATATATGGTGATATACTGGTGATATACTGGTGATATGGTGGTGATATACTGGTGATATACTGGTGATATATGGTGATGTACTGGTGATATGATGGTGATATGATGGTGATGTACTGGTGATATGATGGTGATATACTGGTGATATACTGGTGATATACTGGTGATATACTGGTGATATACTGGTGATATACTGGTGATATACTGGTGATATACTGGTGATATGATGGTGATATACTGGTGATATACTGGTGATATACTGGTGATATGATGGTGATATACTGGTGATATGACTGGTGATATACTGGTGATATACTGGTGATATACTGGTGATATGATGGTGATATACTGGTGATATATGGTGATATATGGTGATATACTGGTGATATACTGGTGATATGGTGGTGATATACTGGTGATGATATGTACTGGTGATATACTGGTGATATGATGGTGATATGATGGTGATATACTGGTGATATACTGGTGATATACTGGTGATATACTGGTGATATACTGGTGATATACTGGTGATATGATGGTGATGATACTGGTGATATACTGGTGATATGATGGTGATGTACTGGTTACTGGTGATATACTGGGGATATGATGGTGATATACTGGTGATATACTGGTGATATACTGGTGATATACTGGTGATATGATGGTGATATGATGGTGATGTACTGGTGATACTGGTGATATACTGGGGATATGATGGTGATATACTGGTGATATGACTGGTGATATACTGGTGATATACTGGTGATATACTGGTGATATGATGGTGATATACTGGTGATATACTGGTGATATACTGGTGATATACTGGTGATATACTGGTGATATACTGGTGATATACTGGTGATATACTGGTGATATACTGGTGATATACTGGTGATATGATGGTGATATACTGGTGATATACTGGTGATATACTGGTGATATACTGGTGATATACTGGTGATATACTGGTGATATGATGGTGATATACTGGTGATATACTGGTGATATACTGGGGATATGATGGTGATATATGGTGATGGTGATGTACTGGTGATATACTGGTGATATGATGATGGTGATATACTGGTGATATACTGGTGATATGATGGTGATATACTGGTGATATACTGGGGATATGATGGTGATATACTGGGTGATATACTGGTGATATGATGGTGATATACTGGTGATATACTGGTGATATACTGGTGATATGATGGTGATATACTGGTGATATACTGGTGATATACTGGTGATATATGGTGATATACTGGTGATATGACTGGTGATATACTGGTGATATACTGGTGATATACTGGTGATATACTGGTGATATACTGGTGATATACTGGTGATATACTGGTGATATACTGGTGATATGATGGTGATATGATGGTGATATACTGGTGATATACTGGTGATATAGTGGTGATATACTGGTGATATACTGGGGATATGATGGTGATATACTGGTGATATACTGGTGATATGATGGTGATATACTGGTTATATACTGGTGATATACTGGGGATATGATGGTGATATACTGGTGATATACTGGTGATATGATGGTGATATACTGGTGATATACTGGTGATATACTGGTGATATGATGGTGATATGATGGTGATATATGGTGATGTACTGGTGATATACTGGTGATATACTGGTGATATGATGGTGATATACTGGTGATATACTGGTGATATGATGGTGATATACTGGTGATATACTGGTGATATACTGGTGATATGATGGTGATATACTGGTGATATACTGGTGATATACTGGTGATATGACTGGTGATGTACTGGTGATGTATGGTGATATACTGGTGATATACTGGGTGATATGATGGTGATATACTGGTGATATACTGGTGATATGATATACTGGTGATATACTGGTGATATGATGGTGATATACTGGTGATATATGGTGATATGATGGTGATATACTGGTGATATACTGGTGATATACTGGTGATATACTGGTGATATACTGGTGATATGATGGTGATATACTGGTGATATACTGGTGATATATGGTGATATGGTGATATACTGGTGATATACTGGGATATGATGGTGATATACTGGTGATATACTGGTGATATACTGATGGTGATATACTGGTGATATACTGGTGATATGATGGTGATACTGGTGATATGATGGTGATATGATGGTGATATACTGGTGATATGATGGTGATATACTGGTGATGTACTGGTGATATGATGGTGATATATGGTGATATACTGGTGATATACTGGGGATATGATGGTGATATACTGGTGATATACTGGTGATATACTGGTGATATACTGGTGATATACTGGTGATATACTGGTGATATACTGGTGATATGGTGATATGATGGTGATATACTGGTGATGTACTGGTGATATACTGGTGATATGATGGTGATATACTGGTGATATACTGGTGATATGATGGTGATATACTGGTGATATGATGGTGATATACTGGTGATATATATACTGGTGATATGATGGTGATATGATGGTGATATGACTGGTGATGATATACTGGTGATATGATGGTGATATACTGGTGATATACTGGTGATATACTGGTGATATGATGGTGATATACTGGTGATATACTGATATGACTGGTGATATACTGGTGATATACTGGTGGTGATATACTGGTGATATGATGGTGATATACTGGTGATATACTGGTGATATACTGGTGATATACTGGTGATATACTGGTGATATACTGGTGATATGATGGTGATATACTGGTGATATACTGGTGATATGATGGTGATATACTGGTGATATACTGGTGATATGACTGGTGATATACTGGTGATATACTGGTGATATACTGGTGATATACTGGTGATATACTGGTGATATGACTGGTGATATGATGATATACTGGTGATATACTGGTGATATACTGGTGATATATGGTGATATATGGTGATATACTGGTGATATGATGGTGATATGGGTGATATACTGGGGATATACGGATGGTGATATACTGGTGATATACTGGTGATGTAATGGGGATATGATGGTGATGTACTGGTGATATACTGGGGATATGATGGTGATATACTGGTGATATACTGGTGATATACTGGTGATATACTGGGGATATGATGGTGATGTACTGGTGATATACTGGTGATATACTGGGGATATGATGGTGATGTACTGGTGATATACTGGTGATATACTGGGGATATGATGGTGATATACTGGTGATATACTGGTGATATGATGGTGATATGATGGTGATGTACTGGTGATGTACTGGTGATGTACTGGTGATATACTGGGGATATGATGGTGATATACTGGTGATATACTGGTGATATGATGGTGATATACTGGTGATATGATGGTGATATACTGGTGATATACTGGTGATATACTGGTGATATACTGGTGATATACTGGTGATGTACTTGTGATATGATGGTGATATACTGGTGATATGATGGTGATATGATGGTGATACTGGTGATATACTGGTGATATACTACTGGTGATGATGTACTGGTGATATACTGGGATATATGGTGATATACTGGTGATATACTGGTGATATACTGGTGATATACTGGTGATATGATGGTGATATGATGGTGATGTACTGGTGATATACTGGTGATATACTGGTGATATGATGGTGATATACTGGTGATATACTGGTGATATGATGGTGATATACTGGTGATATACTGGTGATATACTGGTGATATACTGGTGATATACTGGTGATATACTGGTGATATACTGGTGATATACTGGTGATATACTGGTGATATGATGGTGATATACTGGTGATATGATGGTGATATACTGGTGATATACTGGTGATATACTGGTGATATACTGGTGATATGATGGTGATATGATGGTGATATACTGGTGATATACTGGTGATATGATGGTGATATACTGGTGATATACTGGTGATATGATGGTGATATACTGGTGATATGATGGTGATATACTGGTGATATGATGGTGATATATGGTGATATACTGGTGATATGATGGTGATATACTGGTGATATGGTGGTGATATGGTGACTGGTGATATACTGGTGATGGTGATGACTGGTGATATACTGGTGATATGATGGTGATATACTGGTGATATGATGGTGATATACTGGTGATATACTGGTGATATACTGGTGATATGATGGTGATATACTGGTGATATACTGGTGATATGATGGTGATGTACTGGTGATATGATGGTGATATGATGGTGATGTACTGGTGATATACTGGTGATATGATGGTGATGTACTGGTGATATGATGGTGATATACTGGTGATATACTGGTGATATGATGGTGATATACTGGTGATATACTGGTGATATGATGGTGATATACTGGTGATATACTGGTGATATACTGGTGATATACTGGTGATATGATGGTGATGTACTGGTGATATACTGGTGATATACTGGTGATATGATGGTGATATACTGGTGATATACTGGTGATATGATGGTGATATACTGGTGATATACTGGTGATATACTGGTGATATGATGGTGATATACTGGTGATATACTGATATACTGGTGATATACTGGTGATATACTGGTGATATGATGGTGATATACTGGTGATATACTGGTGATATACTGGTGATGTACTGGTGATATACTGGTGATATACTGGTGATATACTGGTGATATGATGGTGATATGATGGTGATATGACTGGTGATATACTGGTGATATACTGGTGATATACTGGTGATATACTGGTGATATACTGGTGATATATGGTGATATACTGGTGATATACTGGTGATATGACTGGTGATATACTGGTGATATACTGGTGATATACTGGTGATATGATGGTGATATACTGGTGATATACTGGTGATATACTGGTGATATACTGGTGATATACTGGTGATATGATGGTGATATACTGGTGATATACTGGTGATATGATGGTGATGTACTGGTGATATGATGGTGATATACTGGTGATATACTGGTGATATACTGGTGATATGATGGTGATATACTGGTGATATACTGGTGATATGATGGTGATATACTGGTGATATACTGGTGATATACTGGTGATATACTGGTGATATACTGGTGATATACTGGGGATATGATGGTGATATACTGGTGATATACTGGTGATATGCTGGTGATATACTGGTGATATGATGGTGATATACTGGTGATATACTGGTGATATACTGGTGATATGATGGTGATGTACTGGTGATATACTGGTGATATACTGGTGATATGGTGGTGATATACTGGTGATATACTGGGATATGATGGTGATGTACTGGTGATATACTGGTGATATACTGGTGATATGATGGTGATATACTGGTGATATACTGGTGATATACTGGTGATATACTGGTGATATGATGGTGATATGATGGTGATGTACTGGTGATGTACTGGTGATATACTGGGGATATGATGGTTATATACTGGTGATTTACTGGTGATATGATGGTGATATACTGGTGATATACTGGGGATATGATGGTGATGTACTGGTGATATACTGGTGATATACTGGTGATATACTGGTGATATACTGGTGATATACTGGTGATATGATGGTGATATACTGGTGATATACTGGTGATATACTGGTGATATGATGGTGATATACTGGTGATATGATGGTGATATACTGGTGATATACTGGTGATATACTGGTGATATACTGGTGATATACTGGTGATATACTGGTGATATGATGGTGATATACTGGTGATATACTGGTGATATGATGGTGATATACTGGTGATATATGGTGATATGATGGTGATATACTGGTGATATACTGGTGATATACTGGTGATATACTGGTGATATACTGGTGATATGATGGTGATATGATGGTGATGTACTGTTGATATACTGGTGATATACTGGGGATATGATGGTGATATACTGGTGATATGATGGTGATATACTGGTGATATACTGATGATATACTGGTGATATGATGGTGATATGATGGTGATATACTGGGGATATGATGGTGATATACTGGTGATATACTGGTGATATGATGGTGATATACTGGTGATATACTGGTGATATACTGGTGATATACTGGTGATATACTGGTGATATACTGGTGATATGATGGTGATATACTGGTGATATACTGGTGATATACTGGTGATATACTGGTGATATACTGGTGATATGATGGTGATATACTGGTGATATACTGGTGATATGATGGTGATATACTGGTGATATACTGGTGATATACTGGTGATATACTGGTGATATGATGGTGATATACTGGTGATATACTGGTGATATACTGGTGATATGATGGTGATATACTGGTGATATACTGGTGATATACTGGTGATATGATGGTGATATACTGGTGATATACTGGTGATATGATGGTGATATGATGGTGATGTACTGGTGATGTACTGGTGATATACTGGTGATATACTGGTGATATACTGGTGATATACTGGTGATATACTGGTGATATGATGGTGATATACTGGTGATATACTGGTGATATACTGGTGATATGATGGTGATATACTGGTGATATACTGGTGATATACTGGTGATATGACTGGTGATATACTGGTGATATGGTGATGGTGATATGATGGTGATATACTGGTGATATACTGGTGATATACTGGTGATATACTGGTGATATACTGGTGATATACTGGTGATATACTGGATATGATGATGTACTGGTGATATACTGGTGATATGATGGTGATATACTGGTGATATACTGGTGATATACTGGTGATATACTGGTGATATGATGGTGATATGATGGTGATATACTGGTGATATACTGGTGATATACTGGTGATATGATGGTGATATACTGGTGATATACTGGGATATGATGGTGATGTACTGGTGATATATGGTGGTGATATACTGGTGATATGATGGTGATGTACTGGTGATATACTGGTGATATACTGGTGATATACTGGTGATATACTGGTGATATGACTGGTGATATGATGGTGATATACTGGTGATATATGGTGATATACTGGTGATATACTGGTGATATGATGGTGATATACTGGTGATATACTGGTGATATGATGGTGATATACTGGTGATATACTGGTGATATACTGGTGATATACTGGTGATATACTGGTGATATACTGGTGATATGACTGGTGATATACTGGTGATATACTGGTGATGATATACTGGTGATATGGGTGATATGGTGATGGTGATATACTGGTGATATACTGGTGATATACTGGGGATATGATGGTGATGTACTGGTGATATACTGGTGATATACTGGTGATATGATGGTGATATACTGGTGATATACTGGTGATATGATGGTGATATACTGGTGATGTACTGGTGATGTACTGGTGATATACTGGTGATATACTGGTGATATGATGGTGATATACTGGTGATATACTGGGGATATGATGGTGATGTACTGGTGATATACTGGTGATATGATGGTGATATACTGGTGATATACTGGTGATATACTGGTGATATACTGGTGATATACTGGTGATATACTGGTGATATGATGGTGATGTACTGGTGATATACTGGTGATATACTGGGGATATGATGGTGATATACTGGTGATATACTGGTGATATGATGGTGATATGATGGTGATATACTGGTGATGTACTGGTGATATACTGGTGATATACTGGTGATATGATGGTGATATACTGGTGATACACTGGGGATATGATGGTGATGTACTGGTGATATACTGGTGATATACTGGGGATATGATGGTGATATACTGGTGATATACTGGTGATATGATGGTGATATACTGGTGATATACTGGTGATATACTGGTGATATGATGGTGATGTACTGGTGATATGATGGTGATATACTGGTGATGTACTGGTGATATACTGGTGATATACTGGTGATATGATGGTGATATACTGGTGATATACTGGTGATATGATGGTGATATACTGGTGATATGATGGTGATATACTGGTGATATACTGGTGATATGATGGTGATATACTGGTGATATGATGGTGATATACTGGTGATATGATGGTGATATACTGGTGATATGATGGTGATATACTGGTGATATACTGGTGATATACTGGTGATATACTGGTGATATACTGGTGATATACTGGTGATATGACTGGTGATATACTGGTGATATACTGGTGATATACTGGTGATATACTGGTGATATACTGGTGATATACTGGTGATATGATGGTGATATACTGGTGATATGATGGTGATATACTGGTGATATGATGGTGATATACTGGTGATATACTGGTGATATATGGTGATATACTGGTGATATGATGGTGATATACTGGTGATATACTGGTGATATGATGGTGATCTACTGGTGATATGATGGTGATATACTGGTGATATGATGATATACTGTGATATACTGGTGACTACTGGTGATATACTGGTGATATACTGGTGATATGATGGTGATATACTGGTGATATGATGGTGATATACTGGTGATATACTGGTGATATATGGTGATATACTGGTGATATGATGGTGATATACTGGTGATATGATGGTGATATACTGGTGATATACTGGTGATATACTGGTGATATACTGGTGATATACTGGTGATATACTGGTGATATACTGGTGATATACTGGTGATATGATGGTGATATACTGGTGATATACTGGTGATATACTGGTGATATACTGGTGATATGATGGTGATATACTGGTGATATGATGGTGATATACTGGTGATATGATGGTGATATACTGGTGATATACTGGTGATATGATGGTGATATACTGGTGATATGATGGTGATATGATGGTGATATACTGGTGATATGATGGTGATATACTGGTGATATACTGGTGATATGATGGTGATATACTGGTGATATGATGGTGATATACTGGTGATATGACTGGTGATATACTGGTGATATACTGGTGATATGATGGTGATATACTGGGATATGATGGTGATATACTGGTGATATGATGGTGATATACTGGTGATATCCTGGTGATATGATGGTGATATGATGGTGATATATATACTGGTGATGTACTGGTGATATGATGGTGATGTACTGGTGATATACTGGTGATATGATGGTGATATGATGGTGATATACTGGTGATATACTGGTGATATACTGGTGATATACTGGTGATATGATGGTGATGTACTGGTGATATACTGGTGATATACTGGTGATATGATGGTGATATACTGGTGATATACTGGTGATATGATGGTGATATACTGGTGATGTACTGGTGATATACTGGTGATATACTGGTGATATACTGGTGATATGATGGTGATATACTGGTGATATACTGGGGATATGATGGTGATGTACTGGTGATATACTGGTGATATGATGGTGATATGATGGTGATATACTGGTGATATACTGGTGATATACTGGTGATATACTGGTGATATACTTGGGATATGATGGTGATGTACTGGTGATATACTGGTGATATACTGGGGATATGATGGTGATATACTGGTGATATACTGGTGATATGATGGTGATATCATGGTGATGTACTGGTGATGTACTGGTGATATACTGGTGATATACTGGTGATATGATGGTGATATACTGGTGATACACTGGGGATATGATGGTGATGTACTGGTGATATACTGGTGATATACTGGTGATATTATGGTGATATACTGGTGATATACTGGTGATATACTGGTGATATACTGGTGATATACTGGTGATATACTGGTGATATGATGGTGATATACTGGTGATATGATGGTGATATACTGGTGATGTACTGGTGATATAATGGTGATATACTGGTGATATACTGGTGATATGATGGTGATATACTGGTGATACAGTGGTGATATGATGGTGATATACTGGTGATATACTGGTGATATACTGGTGATATACTGGTGATATGATGGTGATATACTGGTGATATGATGGTGATATACTGGTGATATGATGGTGATATACTGGTGATATGATGGTGATATACTGGTGATATACTGGTGATATACTGGTGATATACTGGTGATATACTGGTGATATACTGGTGATGGGTGATATACTGGTGATATACTGGTGATATACCGGTGATATACTGGTGATATGATGGTGATATACTGGTGATATGATGGTGATATACTGGTGATATGATAGTGATATACTGGTGATATGATGGTGATGTCCTGGTGATATGATGGTGATATGATGGTGATATACTGGTGATATGATGGTGATATACTGGTGATATACTGGTGATATGATGGTGATCTACTGGTGATATGATGGTGATATACTGGTGATATGACGTGATATACTGGTGATATACTGGTGACATACTGGTGATATGATGGTGATATACTGGTGATATGATGGTGATATACTGGTGATATGATGGTGATATACTGGTGATATACTGGTGATATACTGGTGATATACTGGTGATATGATGGTGATATACTGGTGATATGATGGTGATATACTGGTGATATGACTGGTGATATACTGGTGATATACTGGTGATATACTGGTGATATACTGGTGATATACTGGTGATATATGGTGATATACTGGTGATATACTGGTGATATACTGGTGATATACTGGTGATATGATGGTGATATACTGGTGATATGATGGTGATATACTGGTGATATGATGGTGATATACTGGTGATATACTGGTGATATACTGGTGATATGATGGTGATATACTGGTGATATACTGGTGATATGATGGTGATATACTGGTGATATACTGGTGATATGATGGTGATATACTGGTGATATGATGGTGATATACTGGTGATATGATGTTGATATACTGGTGATATACTGGTGATATGATGGTGATATACTGGTGATATGATGGTGATATACTGGTGATATGATGGTGATGTACTGGTGATATACTGGTGATATGATGGTGATATACTGGTGATATACTGGTGATATACTGGTGATATGATGGTGATATACTGGTGATATACTGGTGATATACTGGTGATATGATGGTGATATACTGGTGATATACTGGTGATATACTGGTGATATACTGGTATGATGGTGATGTACTGGTGATATACTGGTGATATACTGGTGATATGATGGTGATATACTGGTGATATACTGGTGATATGATGGTGATATGGGTGATGGTGATATACTGGTGATATACTGGTGATATACTGGTGATATGATGGTGATATACTGGTGATATACTGGTGATATACTGGTGATATACTGGTGATATACTGGTGATATGATGGTGATATGATGGTGATATACTGGTGATATACTGGTGATATACTGGTGATATACTGGTGATATACTGGGATATGATGGTGATGTACTGGTGATATACTGGTGATATACTGGGGATATGATGGTGATATACTGGTGATATACTGGTGATATGATGGTGATATCATGGTGATGTACTGGTGATGTACTGGTGATATACTGGTGATATACTGGTGATATGATGGTGATATACTGGTGATATGGGTGATATGATGGTGATATACTGGTGATATACTGGTGATATACTGGTGATATGGTGATACTGGTGATATACTGGTGATATACTGGTGATATGATGGTGATATACTGGTGATATACTGGTGATATACTGGTGATATGATGGTGATATACTGGTGATATGATGGTGATATACTGGTGATATACTGGTGATATACTGGTGATATACTGGTGATATACTGGTGATATACTGGTGATATGATGGTGATATACTGGTGATATGATGGTGATATACTGGTGATATGATGGTGATATACTGGTGATATACTGGTGATATACTGGTGATATACTGGTGATATACTGGTGATATACTGGTGATATGATGGTGATATACTGGTGATATACTGGTGATATACTGGTGATATACTGGTGATATACTGGTGATATACTGGTGATATACTGGTGATATACTGGTGATATACTGGTGATATACTGGTGATATACTGGTGATATACTGGTGATATACTGGTGATATGATGGTGATATACTGGTGATATGATGGTGATATACTGGTGATATGATGGTGATATACTGGTGATATACTGGTGATATGATGGTGATATACTGGTGATATGATGGTGATATACTGGTGATATGATGGTGATATACTGGTGATATACTGGTGATATACTGGTGATATACTGGTGATATGATGGTGATATACTGGTGATATACTGGTGATATACTGGTGATATACTGGTGATACTGGTGATATGATGGTGAAATACTGGTGATATGATGGTGATATACTGGTGATATGATGGTGATATACTGGTGATATACTGGTGATATACTGGTGATATACTGGTGATATGATGGTGATATACTGGTGATATGATGGTGATATACTGGTGATATGATGGTGATATACTGGTGATATACTGGTGATATACTGGTGATATACTGGTGATGTACTGGTGATATACTGGGGATATGATGGTGATATACTGGTGATATACTGGTGATATACTGGTGATATACTGGTGATATGATGGTGATATACTGGTGATATGATGGTGATATACTGGTGATATGATGGTGATATACTGGTGATATACTGGTGATATGATGGTGATATACTGGTGATATGATGGTGATATGATGGTGATATACTGGTGATATGATGGTGATATACTGGTGATATACTGGTGATATGATGGTGATCTACTGGTGATATGATGGTGATATACTGGTGATATGACGTTGATATACTGGTGATATACTGGTGATATGATGGTGATATACTGGGGATATGATGGTGATATACTGGTGATATGATGGTGATGTACTGGTGATGTCCTGGTGATATGATGGTGATATGATGGTGATGTACTGGTGATATACTGGTGATATACTGGTGATATGATGGTGATATACTGGTGATATACTGGTGATATGATGGTGATATACTGGTGATATACTGGTGATATACTGGTGATATACTGGTGATATGACGTTGATATACTGGTGATATACTGGTGACATACTGGTGATATGATGGTGAAATACTGGTGATATGATGGTGATATACTGGTGATATGATGGTGATGTATGGTGATGTACTGGTGATATACTGGTGATATACTGGTGATATGACTGGTGATATACTGGTGATATGGGGATATGATGGTGATATACTGGTGATATACTGGTGATATACTGGGGATATGATGGTGATATACTGGTGATATACTGGTGATATGATGGTGATATACTGGTGATATACTGGTGATATACTGGTGATTTGATGGTGATGTACTGGTGATATGATGGTGATATACTGGTGATATGATGGTGATATACTGGTGATATGATGGTGATATACTGGTGATATGATGGTGATATACTGGTGATATACTGGTGATATACTGGTGATATGACTGGTGATATACTGGTGATATACTGGTGATATACTGGGGATATGATGGTGATATACTGGTGATATACTGGTGATATGATGGTGATATACTGGTGATATACTGGTGATATACTGGTGATATGATGGTGATATACTGGTGATATACTTGTGATATACTGGTGATATACTGGTGATATACTGGTGATATACTGGGGATATGATGGTGATGTACTGGTGATATACTGGGGATATGATGGTGATATACTGGTGATATACTGGTGATATACTGGTGATATGATGGTGATATACTGGTGATATACTGGTGATATACTGGTGATATGATGGTGATGTACTGGTGATATGATGGTGATATACTGGTGATGTACTGGTGATATGATGGTGATATACTGGTGATATACTGGTGATATACTGGTGATATGATGGTGATATACTGGTGATATACTGGTGATATACTGGTGATATACTGGTGATATACTGGTGATATGATGGTGATATACTGGTGATATACTGGTGATATACTGGTGATATACTGGTGATATGATGGTGATATACTGGTGATATACTGGTGATATACTGGTGATATACTGGTGATATACTGGTGATATACTGGTGATATACTGGTGATATGATGGTGATATACTGGTGATATACTGGTGATATACTGGTGATATGATGGTGATATACTGGTGATATACTGGTGATATGATGGTGATATACTGGTGATATACTGGTGATATACTGGTGATATGATGGTGATATACTGGTGATATGATGGTGATATACTGGTGATATACTGGTGATATGATGGTGATATACTGGTGATATGATGGTGATATACTGGTGATATACTGGTGATATACTGGTGATATACTGGTGATATGATGGTGATATACTGGTGATATACTGGTGATACTGGTGATATACTGGTGATATACTGGTGATATACTGGTGATATACTGGTGATATACTGGTGATATGATGGTGGTGATATACTGGTGATATACTGGTGATATACTGGTGATATGACTGGTGATATACTGGTGATATACTGGTGATATGATGGTGATATACTGGTGATATACTGGTGATATACTGGTGATATACTGGTGATATACTGGTGATATACTGGTGATATGATGGTGATATACTGGTGATATACTGGTGATATACTGGGGATATGATGGTGATATACTGGTGATATACTGGTGATATACTGGTGATATACTGGTGATATACTGGTGATATGATGGTGATATATGGTGATATACTGGTGATATACTGGTGATATATATACTGGTGATATGATGGTGATATACTGGTGATATACTGGTATGATGATATGATGGTGATGTATGGTGATATACTGGTGATATGATGGTGATATACTGGTGATATACTGGTGATATACTGGTGATATACTGGTGATATATGGTGATATACTGGTGATATACTGGTGATATGATGGTGATATACTGGTGATATGATGGTGATATGACTGGTGATATACTGGTGATATGATGGTGATATACTGGTGATATACTGGTGATATATGGTGATATACTGGTGATATGGTGATGGTGATATACTGGTGATATGACTGGTGATATACTGGTGATATACTGGTGATATACTGGTGATATACTGGTGATATGATGGTGATATACTGGTGATATACTGGTGATATACTGGTGATATACTGGTGATATGATGGTGATATACTGGTGATATACTGGTGATATGATGGTGATATACTGGTGATATACTGGTGATATACTGGGGATATGATGGTGATATACTGGTGATATACTGGTGATATGATGGTGATATACTGGTGATATACTGGTGATATACTGGTGATATGATGGTGATATGATGGTGATATACTGGTGATATACTGGTGATATACTGGTGATATACTGGTGATATGATGGTGATATACTGGTGATATGATGGTGATATGACTGGTGATATACTGGTGATATACTGGTGATATACTGGTGATATACTGGTGATATGATGGTGATATACTGGTGATACTGGGTGATGTACTGGTGATATACTGGTGATATACTGGTGATATGATGGTGATATGATGGTGATGTACTGGTGATATACTGGTGATATACTGGTGATATACTGGTGATATACTGGGGATATGATGGTGATGTACTGGTGATATACTGGTGATATACTGGGGATATGATGGTGATATACTGGTGATATAGTGGTGATATACTGGTGATATACTGGTGATATACTGGTGATATGATGGTGATATGATGGTGATATACTGGTGATATGATGGTGATGTACTGGTGATATACTGATGATATGATGGTGATATGATGGTGATATACTGGTGATATACTGGTGATATACTGGTGATATGATGGTGATATGATGGTGATATACTGGGGATATGATGGTGATATACTGGTGATATACTGGTGATATGATGGTGATATACTGGTGATACACTGGGGATATGATGGTGATATACTGGTGATATACTGGGGATATGATGGTGATATACTGGTGATATACTGGTGATATAATGGTGATATACTGGTGATATACTGGTGATATACTGGTGATATGATGGTGATGTACTGGTGATATGATGGTGATATACTGGTGATATACTGGTGATATACTGGTGATATACTGGTGATATACTGGTGATATGATGGTGATATACTGGTGATATACTGGTGATATGACTGGTGATATACTGGTGATATACTGGTGATATACTGGTGATATGATGGTGATATACTGGTGATATGATGGTGATATACTGGTGATATATGGTGATATACTGGTGATATACTGGGGATATGATGGTGATATACTGGTGATATACTGGTGATATACTGGTGATATGATGGTGATATACTGGTGATATACTGGTGATATGATGGTGATATACTGGTGATATACTGGTGATATACTTTTGATATGATGGTGATATGATGGTGATATACTGGTGATATACTGGTGATGTACTGGTGATATGATGGTGATGTACTGGTGATATACTGGTGATGTACTGGTGATATGATGGTGATGTACTGGTGATACACTGGTGATATGATGGTGATATACTGGTGATATACTGGTGATATACTGGTGATATACTGGTGATATACTGGTGATATGATGGTGATATACTGGTGATATACTGGTGATATGATGGTGATGGGTGATATACTGGTGATATACTGGTGATATACTGGTGATATACTGGTGATATACTGGTGATATGATGGTGATATATGGTGATATACTGGTGATATACTGGTGATATACTGGTGATATGATGGTGATATACTGGTGATCTACTGGTGATATGATGGTGATATACTGGTGATATACTGGTGATATACTGGTGATATACTGGTGATATACTGATATGTGATATACTGGTGATATACTGGTGATATACTGGTGATATGGGTGATATGGTGATGGTGATATACTGGTGATATGATGGTGATATGATGGTGATATGATGGTGATATACTGGTGATATACTGGTGATATACTGGTGATATGATGGTGATATACTGGTGATGGGTGATGGTACTGGTGATATACTGGTGATATACTGGTGATATACTGGTGATATACTGGTGATATGGTGATATACTGGTGATATACTGGTGATATACTGGTGATATGATGGTGATATACTGGTGATATACTGGTGATATACTGGTGATATATGGTGATACTGGTGATATACTGGTGATATACTGGTGATATGATGGTGATATACTGGTGATATACTGGTGATATACTGGTGATATACTGGTGATATACTGGTATGATGGTGATGTACTGGTGATATACTGGTGATATACTGGGATATGATGGTGATATACTGGTGATATACTGGTGATATACTGGTGATATACTGGTGATATACTGGTGATATGATGGTGATATGATGGTGATGTACTGGTGATATGACTGGTGATATACTGGTGATATACTGGTGATATGATGGTGATATACTGGTGATATACTGGTGATATGATGGTGATATACTGGTGATATGATGGTGATATACTGGTGATATACTGGTGATATGATGGTGATATACTGGTGATATGATGGTGATATACTGGTGATATGACATTGATATACTGGTGATATACTGGTGATATGATGGTGATATACTGGTGATATGATGGTGATGTACTGGTGATATACTGGTGATATACTGGTGATGTACTGGTGATATGATGGTGATGTACTGGTGATATACTGGTGATATGATGGTGATATACTGGTGATATACTGGTGATATGATGGTGATATACTGGTGATATACTGGTGATATACTGGTGATATGATGGTGATATGATGGTGATATACTGGGGATATGATGGTGATATACTGGTGATATACTGGTGATATGATGGTGATATACTGGTGATATGATGGTGATATGATGGTGATATGCTGGTGATATACTGGTGATATACTGGGGATATACTGGTGATATGATGGTGATATGATGGTGATGTACTGGTGATGTACTGGTGATATACTGGTGATATACTGGTGATATGATGGTGATATACTGGTGATATACTGGTGATATGATGGTGATGGTGATATACTGGTGATATACTGGGGATATGATGGTGATATACTGGTGATATACTGGTGATGTACTGGTGATATGATGGTGATGGTGATGGTGATATACTGGTGATATACTGGTGATATGATGGTGATATACTGGTGATATACTGGTGATATACTGGTGATATACTGGTGATATACTGGTGATATGATGGTGATATACTGGTGATATACTGGTGATATACTGGTGATATACTGGTGATATGATGGTGATATACTGGTGATATACTGGTGATATGATGGTGATATACTGGTGATATACTGGTGATATGATGGTGATATACTGGTGATATACTGGTGATATACTGGTGATATACTGGTGATATACTGGTGATATACTGGTGATATACTGGTGATATGATGGTGATATACTGGTGATATACTGGTGATATGATGGTGATATACTGGTGATATGATGGTGATATACTGGTGATATACTGGTGATATACTGGTATACTGGTGATATGGTGATGGTGATATGATGGTGATATACTGGTGATGTATGGTGATATACTGGTGATATACTGGTGATATGATGGTGATATACTGGTGATATACTGGTGATATGATGGTGATATACTGGTGATATACTGGTGATATACTGGTGATATGATATATACTGGTGATATACTGGTGATATACTGGTGATATGATGGTGATATACTGGTGATATACTGGTGATATGATGGTGATATGATGGTGATGTACTGGTGATATACTGGTGATATACTGGTGATATACTGGTGATATACTGGTGATATACTGGTGATATACTGGTGATATACTGGTGATATACTGGTGATATACTGGTGATATACTGGTGATATACTGGTGATATACTGGTGATATGACTGGTGATATACTGGTGATATGATGGTGATATGACTGATGATGTACTGGTGATATACTGGTGATATACTGGTGATATACTGATATGATGGTGATATACTGGTGATATACTGGTGATATGATGGTGATATACTGGTGATATACTGGATATGGTGATGGTGATATGATGGTGATGTACTGGTGATATACTGGTGATATACTGGTGATATACTGGTGATATGATGGTGATATACTGGTGATATACTGGTGATATGATGGTGATATACTGGTGATATGATGGTGATATACTGGTGATATACTGGTGATATGATGGTGATATACTGGTGATATACTGGTGATATACTGGTGATATGATGGTGATATACTGGTGATATACTGGTGATATGATGGTGATATACTGGTGATATGATGGTGATATACTGGTGATATACTGGTGATATACTGGTGATATACTGGTGATATACTGGTGATATGATTGTGATATATTGGTGATATGATGGTGATATACTGGTGATATGATGGTGATATACTGGTGATATACTGGTGATATGATGGTGATATACTGGTGATATACTGGTGATATACTGGTGATATGATGGTGATATACTGGTGATATGATGGTGATATACTGGTGATATACTGGTGATATACTGGTGATATACTGGTGATATACTGGTGATATACTGGTATGATGGTGATATACTGGTGATATACTGGTGATATACTGGTGATATGATGGTGATATACTGGTGATATACTATACTGGTGATATACTGGTGATATACTGGTGATATGACTGGTGATATGATGGTGATATACTGGTGATATGATGGTGATGTACTGGTGATATACTGGTGATATACTGGTGATATGATGGTGATATACTGGTGATATACTGGTGATATACTGGTGATATGATGGTGATATACTGGTGATATACTGGTGATATGATGGTGATATACTGGTGATATACTGGTGATATGACTGGTGATATACTGGTGATATATGATGGTGATATACTGGTGATATGGGGATATATGGTGATGTACTGGTGATATACTGGTGATATACTGGTGATATACTGGTGATATACTGGTGATATACTGGTGATATACTGGTGATATACTGGTGATATACTGGTGATATACTGGTGATATACTGGTGATATACTGGTGATATACTGGTGATATACTGGTGATATACTGGTGATATACTGGTGATATGGTGATGTACTGGTGATATGATGGTGATATACTGGTGATATACTGGTGATATGATGGTGATATACTGGTGATATGATGGTGATATACTGGTGATATACTGGTGATATGATGGTGATATACTGGTGATATACTGGTGATATACTGGTGATATGATGGTGATATACTGGTGATATGTACTGGTGATATACTGGTGATATACTGGTGATATACTGGTGATATACTGGTATGATGGTGATACTGGTGATATACTGGTGATATACTGGTGATATACTGGTGATATGGTGACTGGTGATATACTGGTGATGTGATATACTGGTGATATACTGGTGATATGATGGTGATATGACTGGTGATGTACTGGTGATGGGTGATATACTGGTGATATGATGGTGATATACTGGTGATATACTGGATGATATGACTGGTGATATACTGGTGATATACTGGTGATATACTGGTGATATACTGGTGATATACTGGTGATGGTACTGGTGATATACTGGTGATATACTGGTGATATACTGGTGATATACTGGTGATATGATGGTGATGTACTGGTGATATACTGGTGATATGATGGTGATATACTGGTGATATACTGATATACTGGTGATATGATGGTGATACTGGTGATATACTGGTGATATACTGGTGATATATGGTGATATACTGGTGATATACTGGTGATATGATGGTGATATACTGGTGATATACTGGTGATATACTGGTGATATACTGGTGATATACTGGTGATATACTGGTGATATACTGGTGATATACTGGTGATATACTGGTGATATACTGGTGATATACTGGTGATATGATGGTGATACTGGTGATATACTGGTGATATACTGGTGATATGATGGTGATATACTGGTGATATACTGGTGATATGGTGATGGTGATGGTGATATGGTGATATGATGGTGATATACTGGTGATATACTGGTGATATACTGGTGATATACTGGTGATATACTGGTGATATGGTGACTGGTGATATACTGGGTGATATGATGGTGATATACTGGTGATATACTGGTGATATACTGGGGATATGATGGTGATATACTGGTGATATACTGGTGATATACTGGTGATATACTGGTGATATGATGGTGATATGATGGTGATATACTGGTGATATACTGGTGATATACTGGTGATATACTGGTGATATACTGGGTGATATGGTGATGGGTGATATACTGGTGATATACTGGTGATATACTGGTGATATACTGGTGATATGGGTGATATACTGGTGATATACTGGTGATATACTGGTGATATATGGTGATATACTGGTGATATACTGGTGATATACTGGTGATATGACTGGTGATATACTGGTGATATACTGGTGATATGATGGTGATATACTGGTGATATACTGGTGATATACTGGTGATATACTGGTGATGTACTGGTGATATGATGGTGATGTACTGGTGATATACTGGTGATATACTGGTGATATACTGGTGATATACTGATATACTGATATGATGGTGATATACTGGTGATATACTGGTGATATACTGGTGATGATGGTGATATGATGGTGATATGATGGTGATATACTGGTGATATGACTGGTGATATACTGGTGATATACTGGTGATATACTGGTGATATACTGGTGATATGATGGTGATATACTGGTGATATGATATGGTGATATACTGGTGATATACTGGTGATATACTGGTGATATGATGGTGATACTGATGGTGATATACTGGTGATATACTGGTGATATACTGGTGATATACTGGTGATATACTGGTGATATACTGGTGATATACTGGTGATATACTGGTGATATACTGGTGATATACTGGTGATATATACTGGTGATATACTGGTGATATACTGGTGATATGATGGTGATATACTGGTGATATACTGGTGATATGATGGTGATATGACTGGTGATATACTGGTGATATACTGGTGATATACTGGTGATATACTGGTGATATACTGGTGATATACTGGTGATATACTGGTGATATACTGGTGATATGATGGTGATATACTGGTGATATACTGGTGATATACTGGTGATATACTGGTGATATACTGGTGATATGATGGTGATATACTGGTGATATACTGGTGATATACTGGGTGATATACTGGTGATATATGGTGATATACTGGTGATATACTGGTGATATACTGGTGATATACTGGTGATATACTGGTGGTGATATGATGGTGATATACTGGTGATATACTGGTGATATACTGGTGATATGATGGTGATATACTGGTGATATGATGGGTGATATATGGTGATATACTGGTGATATACTGGTGATATATGGTGATATACTGGTGATATACTGGTGATATACTGGTATACTGGTGATATGGTGATATGGGTGATATGATGGTGATATACTGGTGATGTACTGGTGATATACTGGTGATATACTGGTGATATACTGGTGATATACTGGTGATATGATGGTGATATACTGGTGATATACTGGTGATATACTGGTGATATGATGGTGATATACTGGTGATATACTGGTGATATACTGGTGATATGATG
The DNA here is from genome assembly GCF_023373465.1 of Oncorhynchus keta. Lineage (NCBI taxonomy): Eukaryota > Metazoa > Chordata > Actinopteri > Salmoniformes > Salmonidae > Oncorhynchus > Oncorhynchus keta. Next base: position 111,094 of record NW_026282153.1, on the reverse strand, counting down.
GTGATATACTGGTGATATACTGGTGATATACTGGTGATATGATGGTGATATACTGGTGATATACTGGTGATATACTGGTGATATACTGGTGATATACTGGTGATATGATGGTGATATACTGGTGATATACTGGTGATATACTGGTGATATGATGGTGATATACTGGTGATATATGGTGATATACTGGTGATATGGTGGTGATATACTGGTGATATGATGGTGATGTACTGGTGATATACTGGTGATATACTGGTGATATACTGGTGATATACTGGTGATATACTGGTGATATACTGGTGATATGATGGTGATATACTGGTGATATACTGGTGATATGATGGTGATATGATGGTGATATACTGGTGATATACTGGTGATATACTGGTGATATACTGGTGATATACTGGTGATATACTGGTGATATACTGGTGATATGATGGTGATGTACTGGTGATATACTGGTGATATACTGGTGATGTACTGGTGATATGATGGTGATGTACTGGTGATATACTGGTGATATGATGGTGATATGATGGTGATATACTGGTGATATGACTTGATATACTGGTGATATACTGGTGATATGATGGTGATATACTGGTGATATGATGGTGATGTACTGGTGATATACTGGTGATATACTGGTGATGTACTGGTGATATGATGGTGATGTACTGGTGATATACTGGTGATATGATGGTGATATGATATACTGGTGATATACTGGTGATATGACTGGTGATATACTGGTGATATACTGGTGATATACTGGTGATATACTGGTGATATACTGGTGATATACTGGTGATATACTGGTGATATACTGGTGATATACTGGTGATATGACTGGTGATATATGGTGATATACTGGTGATATACTGGTGATATACTGGTGATATACTGGTGATATATGGTGATATACTGGTGATATACTGGATATGATGGTGATGTACTGGTGATATACTGGTGATATACTGGGGATATATGGTGATATACTGGTGATATACTGGTGATATACTGGTGATATACTGGTGATATACTGGTGATATACTGGTGATATACTGGTGATATACTGGTGATATATGGTGATGTACTGGTGATATGACTGGTGATATACTGGTGATATACTGGTGATATACTGGTGATATGATGGTGATATACTGGTGATATACTGGTGATATGATGGTGATACTGGTGATATACTGGTGATATACTGGTGATATACTGGTGATATACTGGTGATATACTGGTGATATATGGTGATATACTGGTGATATACTGGTGATATGATGGTGATGGTGATATGGTGATGGTGATATACTGGTGATATACTGGTGATATACTGGTGATATGATGGTGATATACTGGTGATATACTGGTGATATACTGGTGATATACTGGTGATATACTGGTGATATGATGGTGATATGATGGTGATGATATACTGGTGATATACTGGTGATATACTGGTGATATATGGTGATATACTGGTGATATACTGGTGATATACTGGTGATATACTGGTGATATACTGGTGATATACTGGTGATATACTGGTGATATACTGGTGATATACTGGTGATGTACTGGTGATATACTGGTGATATACTGGTGATATACTGGTGATATGATGGTGATATACTGGTGATATACTGGTGATATACTGGTGATATACTGGTGATATACTGGTGATATACTGGTGATATACTGGTGATATACTGGTGATATACTGGTGATATGATGGTGATATACTGGTGATATACTGGTGATATACTGGTATACTGGTGATATACTGGTGATATACTGGTGATATGACTGGTGATATACTGGTGATATACTGGTGATATACTGGTGATATGATGGTGATATACTGGTGATATACTGGTGATATACTGGTGATATACTGGTGATATGGTGATGGTGATATGATGGTGATATACTGGTGATATGATGGTGATATGATGGTGATATACTGGTGATATACTGGTGATATGATGGTGATACTGGTGATATGACTGGTGATATACTGGTGATATACTGGTGATATACTGGTGATATACTGGTGATATACTGGTGATATACTGGTGATATGATGGTGATATACTGGTGATATACTGGTGATATACTGGTGATATGACTGGTGATATACTGGTGATATGATGGTGATATACTGGTGATATACTGGTGATATACTGGTGATATACTGGTGATATACTGGTGATATGACTGGTGATATATGGTGATATACTGGTGATATACTGGTGATATACTGGTGATATACTGGTGATGGTGATACTGGTGATATACTGGTGATATACTGGGGATATGATGGTGATATACTGGTGATATACTGGTGATATACTGGTGATATGATGGTGATATACTGGTGATATACTGGTGATATACTGGTGATATACTGGTGATATGATGGTGATATGATGGTGATATACTGGTGATATACTGGTGATATACTGGTGATATACTGGTGATATGATGGTGATATGATGGTGATATACTGGTGATATACTGGTGATATGATGGTGATATACTGGTGATATACTGGTGATATACTGGTGATATACTGGTGATATGATGGTGATATACTGGTGATATACTGGTGATATACTGGTGATATGATGGTGATATACTGGTGATATACTGGTGATATGATGGTGATATACTGGTGATATACTGGTGATATATATACTGGTGATATACTGGTGATATACTGGTGATATACTGGTGATATATGGTGATATACTGGTGATATACTGGTGATATACTGGTGATATACTGGTGATATACTGGTGATATACTGGTGATATACTGGTGATATACTGGTGATATATGGTGATATACTGGTGATATACTGGTGATATGATGGTGATATACTGGTGATATACTGGTGATATGATGTGATGTACTGGTGATATGATGGTGATATATGGTGATATACTGGTGATATACTGGTGATATACTGGTGATATACTGGTGATATGATGGTGATATACTGGTGATATACTGGTGATATACTGGTGATATACTGGTGATATACTGGTGATATACTGGTGATATACTGGTGATATGATGGTGATATACTGGTGATATACTGGTGATATGATGGTGATATGATGGTGATATACTGGTGATATGGTGATATGGTGATATACTGGTGATATACTGGTGATATATGGTGATATACTGGTGATATACTGGTGATATACTGGTGATATACTGGTGATATGATGGTGATATACTGGTGATATACTGGTGATATACTGGTGATATACTGGTGATATGATGGTGATATACTGGTGATATACTGGTGATATGATGGTGATATACTGGTGATATACTGGTGATATATGGTGATATGATGGTGATGATGATATACTGGTGATATACTGGTGAATACTGGTGATATGATGGTGATATACTGGTGATATACTGGTGATATATGGTGATGATACTGGTGATATACTGGTGATATACTGGTGATATACTGGTGATATGATGGTGATATGGTGATATACTGGTGATATACTGGTGATATACTGGTGATATACTGGTGATATACTGGTGATATACTGGTGATATACTGGTGATATACTGGTGATATGATGGTGATATACTGGTGATATACTGGTGATATACTGGTGATATGGTGATATACTGGTGATATACTGGTGATATACTGGTGATATACTGGTGATATACTGGTGATATGACTGGTGATATACTGGTGATATACTGGTGATATGACTGGTGATATACTGGTGATATACTGGTGATATACTGGTGATATACTGGTGATATACTGGTGATATGATATGATGGTGATATACTGGTGATGTACTGGTGATATACTGGTGATATACTGGTGATATGATGGTGATATACTGGTGATATACTGGGGATATGATGGTGATATACTGGTGATATACTGGTGATATACTGGTGATATATGGGTGATATACTGGTGATATACTGGTGATATGGTGATATGGTGATATACTGGTGATATACTGGTGATATGATGGTGATATACTGGTGATATATGGTGATATACTGGTGATATACTGGTGATATGATGGTGATATGGGTGATATACTGGTGATATGACTGGTGATATACTGGTGATATACTGGTGATATGGTGATGGTGATATACTGGTGATATACTGGTGATATACTGGTGATATACTGGTGATATACTGGTGATATACTGGTGATATGATGGTGATATACTGGTGATATACTGGTGATATGATGGTGATATGGTGACTGGTGATATGACTGGTGATATACTGGTGATATACTGGTGATATGATGGTGATATACTGGTGATATACTGGTGATATACTGGTGATATACTGGTGATATGATGGTGATATACTGGTGATGTACTGGTGATATACTGGTGATATACTGGTGATATGATGGTGATATACTGGTGATATACTGGGGATATGATGGTGATATACTGGTGATATACTGGGGATATGATGGTGATATACTGGTGATATACTGGGGATATGATGGTGATATACTGGTGATATACTGGTGATATACTGGTGATATGATGGTGATATACTGGTGATATACTGGTGATATACTGGTGATATACTGGTGATATGATGGTGATATACTGGTGATATACTGGTGATATACTGGTGATATACTGGTGATATACTGGTGATATACTGGTGATATACTGGTGATATGATGGTGATATACTGGTGATATACTGGTGATATGATGGTGATGTACTGGTGATATACTGGTGATATGATGGTGATATACTGGTGATATACTGGTGATATGATGGTGATATACTGGTGATATACTGGTGATATGACTGGTGATATACTGGTGATATATACTGGTGATATACTGGTGATATGATGGTGATATACTGGTGATATACTGGTGATATACTGGTGATATGATGGTGATATACTGGTGATATACTGGTGATATACTGGTGATATGATGGTGATATGATGGTGATGTACTGGTGATATACTGGTGATATACTGGTGATATGATGGTGATATACTGGTGATATACTGGTGATATGATGGTGATATACTGGTGATATACTGGGGATATGATGGTGATGTACTGGTGATATACTGGGGATATGATGGTGATATACTGGTGATATACTGGTGATATACTGGTGATATGATGGTGATGTACTGGTGATATACTGGTGATATACTGGGGATATGATGGTGATATACTGGTGATATGATGGTGATATACTGGTGATATACTGGTGATATACTGGTGATATGATGGTGATATACTGGGGATATACTGGTGATATACTGGTGATATGATGGTGATATGATGGAGATGTACTGGTGATGTACTGGTGATATACTGGTGATATGATGGTGATATACTGGTGATATACTGGGGATATGATTGTGATATACTGGTGATATACTGGTGATATGATGGTGATATGATGGTGATATACTGGTGATATACTGGGGATATGATGGTGATATACTGGTGATATACTGGTGATATACTGGTGATATATGTACTGGTGATATTATGGTGATATACTGGTGATGTACTGGTGATATACTGGTGATATGATGGTGATATACTGGTGATATACTGGGGATATGATGGTGATATACTGGTGATATACTGGTGATATGATGGTGATATGATGGTGATGTACTGGTGATATACTGGTGATATACTGGTGATATGACTGGTGATATACTGGTGATATACTGGTGATATACTGGTGATATGATGGTGATATACTGGTGATATACTGGTGATATGATGGTGATATACTGGTGATATACTGGTGATATGATGGTGATGTACTGGTGATATGATGGTGATATGATGGTGATGTACTGGTGATATGATGGTGATATACTGGTGATATACTGGTGATATGATGGTGATATGACTGGTGATATACTGGTGATATACTGGTGATATACTGGTGATATACTGGTGATATACTGGTGATATACTGGTGATATACTGGTGATATACTGGTGATATACTGGTGATATACTGGTGATATACTGGTGATATACTGGTGATATACTGGTGATATACTGGTGATATGATGGTGATATGACTGGTGATATGATGGTGATATGATGGTGATACTGGTGATATGATGGTGATATGATGGTGATATACTGGTGATATACTGGTGATATGATGGTGATATACTGGTGATATACTGGTGATATGATGGTGATATACTGGTGATATACTGGTGATATACTGGTGATATGATGGTGATATACTGGTGATATGATGGTGATATACTGGTGATGTACTGGTGATATACTGGTGATATGATGGTGATATACTGGTGATATACTGGGGATATGATGGTGATATACTGGTGATATACTGGTGATATGATGGTGATATACTGGTGATATACTGGTGATATACTGGGGATATGATGGTGATATACTGGTGATATACTGGTGATATGATGGTGATATACTGGTGATATACTGGTGATATACTGGTGATATGATGGTGATATACTGGTGATATACTGGTGATATGGTGATATACTGGTGATATACTGGGGATATGATGGTGATATACTGGTGATATACTGGTGATATACTGGTGATATACTGGTGATATGATGGTGATATGATGGTGATATACTGGTGATATGATGGTGATATACTGGTGATATACTGGTGATATGATGGTGATATACTGGTGATATGATGGTGATATGATGGTGATATACTGGTGATATACTGGGGATATACTGGTGATATACTGGTGATATACTGGTGATATGATGGTGATATGATGGTGATGTACTGGTGATGTACTGGTGATATACTGGTGATATGATGGTGATATACTGGTGATATACTGGTGATATGATGGTGATATACTGGTGATATACTGGTGATATGATGGTGATATACTGGTGATATACTGGTGATATACTGGGGATATGATGGTGATATACTGGTGATATACTGGTGATATGATGGTGATATACTGGTGATATACTGGTGATATACTGGTGATATACTGGTGATATACTGGTGATATACTGGTGATATACTGGTGATATATGGTGATGTACTGGTGATATACTGGTGATATACTGGTGATATGATGGTGATATACTGGTGATATACTGGTGATATGATGGTGATGGTGATGATGGTGATGTACTGGTGATGTACTGGTGATGTACTGGTGATATACTGGGGATATGATGGTGATATACTGGTGATATACTGGTGATATGATGGTGATATACTGGTGATATGATGGTGATATTCTGGTGATATACTGGTGATATGATGGTGATATACTGGTGATATACTGGTGATGTACTTGTGATATGATGGTGATGTACTGGTGATATGATGGTGATATGATGGTGATGTACTGGTGATATACTGGTGATATACTGCGGATATGAAGGTGATGTACTGGTGATATACTGGGGATATGATGGTGATATACTGGTGATATACTGGTGATACACTGGTGATATACTGGTGATATGATGGTGATATGATGGTGATGTACTGGTGATGTGCTGTTGATATACTGGTGATATGATGGTGATATACTGGTGATATACTGGTGATATGATGGTGATATACTGGTGATATACTGGTGATATACTGGTGATATACTGGTGATATACTGGTGATATGATGGTGATATACTGGTGATATACTGGTGATACTGATGATATACTGGTGATATACTGGTGATGTACTGTGATATGGTGATATACTGGTGATATGATGGTGATATGACTGGTGATATGATGATGATATACTGGTGATATACTGGTGATATGATGGTGATATACTGGTGATATGGTGGTGATATACTGGTGATATGGTGGTGATATACTGGTGATATGGTGGTGATATACTGGTGATATGATGGTGATATGATGGTGATATACTGGTGATATGATGGTGATATACTGGTGATATGGTGGTGATATACTGGTGATATGATGGTGCTATGATGGGGATATACTGGTGATATGATGGTGATATACTGGTGATATGATGGTGATATACTGGTGATATGATGGTGATATACTGGTGATATGATGGTGATATACTGGTGATATACTGGGGATATGATGGTGATATACTGGTGATATGATGGTGATATGATGGTGATGTACTGGTTATATACTGGTGATATGATGGTGATATGATGGTGATATGATGGTGATGTACTGGTGATATACTGGTGATATGATGGTGATATGATGGTGATATACTGGGGATATGATGGTGATATACTGGTGATATACTGGTGATATACTGGTGATATGATGGTGATATGATGGTGATGTACTGGTGATATACTGGTGATATACTGGGGATATGATGGTGATATACTGGTGATATACTGGTGATATGATGGTGATATACTGGTGATATACTGGTGATATACTGGTGATATGATGGTGATATGATGGTGATATACTGGGGATATGATGGTGATATACTGGTGATATACTGGTGATATGATGGTGATATACTGGTGATATGATGGTGATATGATGGTGATATACTGGTGATATACTGGGGATATACTGGTGATATACTGGTGATATACTGGTGATATGATGGTGATATGATGGAGATGTACTGGTGATGTACTGGTGATATACTGGTGATATGATGGTGATATACTGGTGATATACTGGGGATATGATGGTGATGTACTGGTGATATACTGGGGATATGATTGTGATATACTGGTGATGTACTGGTGATATGATGGTGATATGATGGTGATATACTGGTGATATACTGGGGATATGATGGTGATATACTGGGAATATACTGGTGATATGATGGTGATATACTGGTGATATACTGGTGATATGATGGTGATGTACTGGTGATATGATGGTGATATACTGGTGATGTACTGGTGATATACTGGTGATATGATGGTGATATACTGGTGATATATGGTGATATACTGGTGATATACTGGGGATATGATGGTGATGTACTGGTGATATACTGGTGATATACTGGGGATATGATGGTGATATACTGGTGATATACTGGTGATATACTGGTGATATGATGGTGATATGATGGTGATGTACTGGTGATATACTGGTGATATACTGGGGATATGATGGTGATGTACTGGTGATATACTGGTGATATACTGGGATATGATGGTGATATACTGGTGATATACTGGGGATATGATGGTGATGTACTGGTGATATACTGGTGATATACTGGGGATATGATGGTGATATACTGGTGATATACTGGTGATATACTGGTGATATACTGGTGATATGATGGTGATATGATGGTGATGTACTGGTGATGTACTGGTGATATACTGGGGATATGATGGTGATATACTGGTGATATACTGGTGATATGATGGTGATATACTGGTGATATACTGGGATATGATGGTGATGTACTGGTGATATACTGGGGATATGATGGTGATATACTGGTGATATACTGGTGATATACTGGTGATATACTGGTGATATACTGGTGATATACTGGTGATATACTGGTGATATACTGGTGATATACTGGTGATATACTGGTGATATGATGGTGATATACTGGTGATATACTGGTGATATACTGGTGATATGATGGTGATATGATGGTGATATACTGGTGATATGATGGTGATATACTGGTGATATACTGGTGATATGATGGTGATATACTGGTGATATGATGGTGATATGATGGTGATATAATGGTGATATACTGGGGATATACTGGTGATATACTGGTGATATACTGGTGATATGATGGTGATATGACTGGTGATATACTGGTGATGATATACTGGTGATATACTGGTGATATACTGGTGATATGATGGTGATATACTGGTGATATGATGGTGATATACTGGTGATATACTGATGATATACTGGTGATATGATGGTGATATGATGGTGATATACTGGGGATATGATGGTGATATACTGGTGATATACTGGTGATATGATGGAGATGTACTGGTGATGTACTGGTGATATACTGGTGATATGATGGTGATATACTGGTGATATACTGGGGATATGATGGTGATGTACTGGTGATATACTGGGGATATGATTGTGATATACTGGTGATATACTGGTGATGTAATGGGGATATGATGGTGATGTACTGGTGATATACTGGGGATATGATGGTGATATACTGGTGATATACTGGTGATATACTGGTGATATACTGGGGATATGATGGTGATGTACTGGTGATATACTGGTGATATACTGGGGATATGATGGTGATATACTGGTGATATACTGGTGATATACTGGGGATATGATGGTGATATACTGGTGATATACTGGTGATATGATGGTGATATGATGGTGATATACTGGTGATGTACTGGTGATATACTGGTGATATACTGGGGATATGATGGTGATATACTGGTGATATACTGGTGATATGATGGTGATATACTGGTGATATACTGGTGATATACTGGTGATATGATGGTGATATACTGGTGATATACTGGTGATATACTGGTGATATGATGGTGATGTACTGGTGATATGATGGTGATATACTGGTGATATACTGGTGATATACTGGTGATATACTGGTGATATACTGGTGATATGATGGTGATATACTGGTGATGTACTGGTGATGTACTGGTGATATACTGGTGATATGATGGTGATATACTGGTGATATACTGGTGATATACTGGTGATATACTGGTGATATACTGGTGATATGATGGTGATATGATGGTGATGTACTGGTGATGTACTGGTGATATACTGGTGATATGATGGTGATATACTGGTGATATACTGGTGATATGATGGTGATATACTGGTGATATACTGGTGATATACTGGGGATATGATGGTGATATACTGGTGATATACTGGTGATATACTGGTGATATACTGGTGATATACTGGTGATATGATGGTGATATGATGGTGATATACTGGGGATATCATGGTGATATACTGGTGATGTACTTGTGATATCATGGTGATATATATACTGGTGATATGATGGTGATATGATGGTGATATGATGATGATATACTGGTGATATACTGGTGATATGATGGTGATATACTGGTGATATGGTGGTGATATACTGGTGATATGGTGGTGATATACTGGTGATATGGTGGTGATATACTGGTGATATGATGGTGATATGATGGTGATATACTGGTGATATGATGGTGATATACTGGTGATATGGTGGTGATATACTGGTGATATGGTGGTGATATACTGGTGATATGATGGTGATATGATGGTGATATACTGGTGATATGATGGTGATATACTGGTGATATGATGGTGATATACTGGTGATATACTGGTGATATACTGGTGATATGATGGTGATATGATGGTGATATACTGGGATTTGATGGTGATATACTGGTGATATACTGGTGATATACTGGTGATATACTGGTGATATACTGGTGATATGATGGTGATGTACTGGTGATATACTGGTGATATGATGGTGATATACTGGTGATATACTGGTGATATGATGGTGATATGATGGTGATATACTGGTGATATACTGGTGATATACTGGTGATATACTGGTGATATACTGGTGATATGATGGTGATATGATGGTGATGTACTGGTGATGTACTGGTGATATACTGGTGATATGATGGTGATATACTGGTGATATACTGGGGATATGATGGTGATGTACTGGTGATATACTGGTGATATACTGGGGATATGATGGTGATATACTGGTGATATACTGGTGATGTACTGGTGATATGATGGTGATATACTGGTGATATACTGGTGATATGATGGTGATATACTGGTGATATACTGGGGATATGATGGTGATGTACTGGTGATATACTGGTGATATACTGGTGATATGATGGTGATATACTGGTGATATACTGGTGATATACTGGTGATATGATGGTGATATGATGGTGATGTACTGGTGATATACTGGTGATATACTGGTGATGTACTGGTGATATGATGGTGATGTACTGGTGATATGATGGTGATGTACTGGTGATATACTGGGGATATGATGGTGATGTACTGGTGATATACTGGTGATATACTGGTGATATGATGGTGATGTACTGGTGATATGATGGTGATATGATGGTGATGTACTGGTGATATACTGGTGATATACTGGTGATATGATGGTGATATACTGGTGATATACTGGGGATATGATGTTGATATACTGGTGATATACTGGTGATATGATGGTGATATACTGGTGATATGATGGTGATATGATGGTGATGTACTGGTGATGTACTGGTGATATACTGGTGATATGATGGTGATATACTGGGGATATGATGGTGATGTACTGGTGATATACTGGTGATATACTGGGGATATGATTGTGATATACTGGTGATATACTGGTGATGTACTGGTGATATGATGGTGATGTACTGGTGATATACTGGTGATATGATGGTGATATACTGGTGATATGATGGGGATATATGGTGATGTACTGGTGATATACTGGTGATATACTGGTGATATGACTGGTGATATACTGGTGATATACTGGTGATATACTGGTGATACTGGTGATATACTGGTGATATACTGGTGATATACTGGTGATATACTGGTGATATACTGGTGATATACTGGTGATATGATTGTGGATTAATTGGTGATATACTGTTGATATGATGGTGATATACTGGTGATATACTGGTGATATACTGGTGATATGATGGTGATGTACTGGTGATATGATGGTGATATACTGGTGATGTACTGGTGATATACTGGTGATATACTGGGGATATGATGGTGATATACTGGTGATATACTGGTGATATGATGGTGATATACTGGTGATATACTGGTGATATGATGGTGATATACTGGTGATATACTGGTGATATGATGGTGATATACTGGTGATATACTGGTGATATACTGGTGATATACTGGTGATATACTGGTGATATACTGGTGATATACTGGTGATATACTGGTGATATACTGGTGATATGATGGTGATATACTGGTGATATACTGGTGATATACTGGTGATATACTGGTGATATGATGGTGATGTACTGGTGATATACTGGTGATATACTGGTGATATGATGGTGATATACTGGTGATATACTGGGGATATGATGGTGATATACTGGTGATATACTGGTGATATACTGGTGATATACTGGTGATATGATGGTGATATGATGGTGATGTACTGGTGATGTACTGGTGATATACTGGGGATATGATGGTTATATACTGGTGATTTACTGGTGATATGATGGTGATGTACTGGTGATATACTGGTGATATATGGTGATATACTGGTGATATACTGGTGATATACTGGTGATATGATGGTGATGTACTGGTGATATACTGGTGATATACTGGTGATATACTGGTGATATACTGGTGATATACTGGTGATATGATGGTGATATACTGGTGATATACTGGGGATATGATGGTGATATACTGGTGATATACTGGTGATATGATGGTGATATACTGGTGATATACTGGTGATATACTGGTGATATACTGGTGATGGTATATGTATGATGGTGATGGTGATATGTATGGTGATATACTGGTGATATACTGGTGATATACTGTTGATATACTGGTGATATACTGGTGATATGATGGTGATATACTGGTGATATGATGGTGATATGATGGTGATATACTGGTGATATACTGGTGATATACTGGTGATATACTGGTGATATACTGGTGATATACTGGTGATATACTGGGGATATGATGGTGATATACTGGTGATATACTGGGGATATGATGGTGATATACTGGTGATATACTGGTGATATACTGGTGATATACTGGTGATATGATGGTGATATGATGGTGATATACTGGTGATATACTGGTGATATACTGGTGATATGATGGTGATATACTGGTGATATACTGGTGATATGATGGTGATATACTGGTGATATACTGGTGATATACTGGTGATATACTGGTGATATGATGGTGATGTACTGGTGATATACTGGTGATATGATGGTGATATACTGGTGATATACTGGTGATATACTGGTGATATACTGGTGATATACTGGGGATATGATGGTGATATACTGGTGATATACTGGGGATATGATGGTGATATACTGGTGATATACTGGTGATATACTGGTGATATGATGGTGATATGATGGTGATGTACTGGTGATATACTGGTGATATACTGGTGATATACTGGTGATATACTGGTGATATACTGGTGATATACTGGTGATATACTGGTGATATACTGGTGATATATGGTGATTTTACTGGTGATATACTGGTGATATACTGGTGATATACTGGTGATATACTGGTGATATACTGGTGATATACTGGTGATATACTGGTGATATGATGGTGATATACTGGTGATATACTGGTGATATGATGGTGATATACTGGTGATATACTGGTGATATACTGGTGATATACTGGTAATATGATGGTGATATGATGGTGATGTACTGGTGATGTACTGTTGATATACTGGTGATATGATGGTGATATACTGGTGATATACTGGGGATATGATGGTGATGTACTGGTGATATACTGGTGATATGATGGTGATATACTGGTGATATACTGGTGATATACTGGGGATATGAAGGTGATGTACTGGTGATATACTGGGGATATGATGGTGATATACTGGTGATATACTGGTGATACACTGGTGATATACTGGTGATATGATGGTGATATGATGGTGATGTACTGGTGATGTACTGTTGATATACTGGTGATATGATGGTGATATACTGGTGATATACTGGGGATATGATGGTGATGTACTGGTGATATACTGGTGATATACTGGGGATATGATGGTGATATACTGGTGATATACTGGTGATATGATGGTGATATACTGGTGATATACTGGTGATATGATGGTGATATGATGGTGATATACTGGGGATATCATGGTGATATACTGGTGATGTACTTGTGATATCATGGTGATATACTGGTGATATACTGGTGATATGATGGTGATGTACTGGTGATATGATGGTGATATGATGGTGATGTACTGGTGATATACTGGTGATATACTGGTGATATGACTGGTGATATACTGGTGATATGATGGTGATGTACTGGTGATATACTGGTGATATGATGGTGATATACTGGTGATATACTGGTGATATGATGGTGATATACTGGTGATATACTGGTGATATACTGGTGATATGATGGTGATATACTGGTGATATACTGGTGATATACTGGTGATATGATGGTGATATACTGGTGATGATGGTGATATGATGGTGATGTACTGGTGATATACTGGTGATATACTGGTGATATACTGTGATATGATGGTGATATACTGGTGATATACTGGTGATATGATGGTGATATACTGGTGATATACTGGGGATATGATGGTGATATACTGGTGATATACTGGTGATATACTGGTGATATGATGGTGATATGATGGTGATATACTGGTGATATACTGGTGATATACTGGTGATATGATGGTGATATACTGGTGATATACTGGTGATATGATGGTGATATACTGGTGATATACTGGTGATATACTGGTGATATACTGGTGATATACTGGTGATATACTGGTGATATACTGGTGATATGATGGTGATGTACTGGTGATATACTGGTGATATGATGGTGATGTACTGGTGATATACTGGTGATATACTGGTGATATGATGGTGATATACTGGTGATATACTGGGGATATGATGGTGATGTACTGGTGATATACTGGGGATATGATGGTGATATACTGGTGATATACTGGTGATATACTGGTGATATACTGGTGATATGATGGTGATATGATGGTGATGTACTGGTGATGTACTGGTGATATACTGGTGATATGATGGTGATATACTGGTGATATACTGGGGATATGATGGTGATGTACTGGTGATATACTGGTGATATACTGGGGATATGATGGTGATATACTGGTGATATACTGGTGATATGATGGTGATATACTGGTGATATACTGGTGATATGATGGTGATATGATGGTGATATACTGGGGATATCATGG
Source organism: Oncorhynchus keta (assembly GCF_023373465.1). NCBI lineage: Eukaryota > Metazoa > Chordata > Actinopteri > Salmoniformes > Salmonidae > Oncorhynchus > Oncorhynchus keta. The sequence goes on along the minus strand of NW_026282153.1, from coordinate 94,926 downwards.
TGATATACTGGTGATGTACTTGTGATATCATGGTGATATACTGGTGATATGATGGTGATATGATGGTGATATGATGATGATATACTGGTGATATACTGGTGATATGATGGTGATATACTGGTGATATGGTGGTGATATACTGGTGATATGGTGGTGATATACTGGTGATATGATGGTGATATACTGGTGATATACTGGGGATATGATGGTGATGTACTGGTGATATACTGGTGATATGATGGTGATATACTGGTGATATACTGGTGATATACTGGGGATATGAAGGTGATGTACTGGTGATATACTGGGGATATGATGGTGATATACTGGTGATATACTGGTGATACACTGGTGATATACTGGTGATATGATGGTGATATGATGGTGATGTACTGGTGATGTACTGTTGATATACTGGTGATATGATGGTGATATACTGGTGATATACTGGGGATATGATGGTGATGTACTGGTGATATACTGGTGATATACTGGGGATATGATGGTGATATACTGGTGATATACTGGTGATATGATGGTGATATACTGGTGATATACTGGTGATATGATGGTGATATACTGGGGATATCATGGTGATATACTGGTGATGTACTTGTGATATCATGGTGATATGATGGTGATATGATGATGATATACTGGTGATATACTGGTGATATGATGGTGATATACTGGTGATATGGTGGTGATATACTGGTGATCTGGTGGTGATATACTGGTGATATGATGGTGATATGATGGTGATATACTGGTGATATGATGGTGATATACTGGTGATATGGTGGTGATATACTGGTGATATGATGGTGATATGATGGTGATATACTGGTGATATGATGGTGATATACTGGATATGATGGTGATATACTGGTGATATGATGGTGATATACTGGTGATATGATGGTGATATGATGGTGATATACTGGGGATTTGATGGTGATATACTGGTGATATACTGGTGATATACTGGTGATATGATGGTGATATACTGGTGATATGATGGTGATGTACTGGTGATATGATGGTGATATGATGGTGATGTACTGGTGATATGATGGTGATATGATGGTGATATGATGGTGATATACTGGGGATATGATGGTGATATACTGGTGATATACTGGTGATATGATGGTGATATACTGGTGATATGATGGTGATGTACTGGTGATGTACTGGTGATATACTGGTGATATGATGGTGATATACTGGTGATATACTGGGGATATGATGGTGATATACTGGTGATATACTGGTGATATACTGGGGATATGATGGTGATATACTGGTGATATACTGGTGATATACTGGTGATATGATGGTGATGTACTGGTGATATACTGGTGATATGATGGTGATATGATGGTGATGTACTGGTGATATACTGGTGATATACTGGTGATATACTGGTGATATGATGGTGATATACTGGTGATATACTGGGGATATGATGGTGATGTACTGGTGATATACTGGTGATATACTGGGGATATGATGGTGATATACTGGTGATATACTGGTGATATACTGGTGATATGATGGTGATATGATGGTGATGTACTGGTGATGTACTGGTGATGTACTGGTGATATACTGGGGATATGATGGTGATATACTGGTGATATACTGGTGATATGATGGTGATATACTGGTGATATTCTGGTGATATACTGGTGATATTATGGTGATATACTGGTGATATACTGGTGATGTACTGGTGATATGATGGTGATGTACTGGTGATATGATGGTGATATGATGGTGATGTACTGGTGATATACTGGTGATATACTGGTGATATACTGGTGATATACTGGTGATATACTGGTGATATACTGGGGATATGATGGTGATGTACTGGTGATATACTGGGGATATGATGGTGATATACTGGTGATATACTGGTGATATACTGGTGATATACTGGTGATATGATGGTGATATGATGGTGATGTACTGGTGATGTACTGTTGATATACTGGTGATATGATGGTGATATACTGGTGATATACTGGGGATATGATGGTGATGTACTGGTGATATACTGGTGATATGATGGTGATATACTGGTGATATACTGGTGATATACTGGTGATATACTGGTGATATGATGGTGATATGATGGTGATATACTGGGGATATGATGGTGATATACTGGTGATATACTTGTGATATGATGGTGATATACTGGTGATATGATGGTGATATGATGATGATATACTGGTGATATACTGGTGATATGATGGTGATATACTGGTGATATGATGGTGATATACTGGTGATATACTGGTGATGTACTGGTGATATGATGGTGATGTACTGGTGATATGATGGTGATATACTGGTGATATGATGGTGATATACTGGTGATATGATGGTGATATGATGGTGATATGATGATGATATACTGGTGATATACTGGTGATATGATGGTGATATACTGGTGATATACTGGGGATATGATGGTGATGTACTGGTGATATACTGGTGATATGATGGTGATATACTGGTGATATACTGGTGATATACTGGTGATATGATGGTGATATACTGGGGATATGATGGTGATATACTGGTGATATACTTGTGATATGATGGTGATATACTGGTGATATGATGGTGATATGATGGTGATATGATGATGATATACTGGTGATATACTGGTGATATACTGGTGATATGATGGTGATATACTGGTGATATGATGGTGATATACTGGTGATATACTGGTGATGTACTGGTGATATGATGGTGATGTACTGGTGATATGATGGTGATATGATGGTGATGTACTTGTGATATACTGGTAATGTACTGGTGATATACTGGTGATATGATGGTGATATACTGGTGATATACTGGGGATATGATGGTGATATACTGGTGATATACTGGTGATATACTGGTGATATGATGGTGATGTACTGGTGATGTACTGTTGATATACTGGTGATATGATGGTGATATACTGGTGATATACTGGGGATATGATGGTGATGTACTGGTGATATACTGGTGATATGATGGTGATATGCTGGTGATATACTGGTGATATGATGGTGATATACTGGTGATATACTGGTGATATGATGGTGATATGATGGTGATATACTGGGGATATGATGGTGATATGATGATGATATACTGGTGATATACTGGTGATATGATGGTGATATACTGGTGATATGATGGTGATATACTGGTGATATGATGGTGATATACTGGTGATATACTGGTGATATGATGGTGATATACTGGTGATATACTGGTGATATGATGGTGATATACTGGTGATATGGTGGTGATATACTGGTGATATGATGGTGATATGATGGTGATATACTGGTGATATGATGGTGATATACTGGTGATATGATGGTGATATACTGGTGATATGGTGGTGATATACTGGTGATATGATGGTGATATGATGGTGATATACTGGTGATATGATGGTGATAAACTGGTGATATGATGGTGATATACTGGTGATATGATGGTGATATACTGGTGATATGATGGTGATATGATGGTGATATACTGGGGATTTGATGGTGATATACTGGTGATATACTGGGGATATACTGGTGATAAGATGGTGATATACTGGTGATATGATGGTGATGTACTGGTGATATGATGGTGATATGATGGTGATATACTGGTGATATGATGGTGATATACTGGTGATATGATGGTGATATGATGGTGATATGATGGTGATGTACTGGTGATATGATGGTGATATGATGGTGATATGATGATGATATGAAAAATACAAAGAGGGGAATCCAGTCTGTCTCATACAGAATAATGAAATGTATTTAATCCAGTCTGTCTCAGAATAATGACCACAGACCACAGACCACACATCACATCACAGACCACAGACCACACAGCACAGACCACACAGCACAGACCACAGACCACACACCACATCACATACCACAGACCACATCACAGACCACAGACCACACAGCACATCACAGACCACAGACCACACAGCACAGACCACAGACCACACACCACATCACATACCACAGACCACACAGCACATCACAGACCACAGACCACACAGCACATCACAGACCACAGACCACACAGCACAGCACAGACCACACAGCACAGACCACAGACCACAGACCACAGACCACACACCACATCACAGACCACACACCACATCACAGACCACACAGCACAGCACAGACCACAGACCACAGACCACACAGCACAGACCACAGACCACAGACCACAGACCACACAGCACAGACCACAGACCACAGACCACAGACCACAGACCACAGACCACACAGCACAGACCACAGACCACAGACCACAGACCACACAGCACAGACCACAGACCACAGACCACAGACCACACAGCACAGACCACAGACCACACACCACAGACCACAGACCACACACCACAGACCACACAGCACAGACCACAGACCACAGACCACAGACCACAGACCACAGACAGCACAGACCACAGACCACAGACCACAGACCACAGACCACAGACCACAGACCACAGACCACACAGCACAGACCACAGACCACAGACCACAGACCACAGACCACAGCCCACAGACCACACACCACAGACCACAGACCACAGACCACACAGCACAGACCACAGACCACAGACCACAGACCACAGACCACACAGCACAGACCACAGACCACAGACCACAGACCACAGCCCACAGACCACACACCACAGACCACAGACCACAGACCACAGACCACAGACCACACACCACAGACCACAGACCACACACCACAGACCACACAGCACAGACCACAGACCACAGACCACAGACCACACAGCACAGACCACAGACCACACACCACAGACCACAGACCACAGACCACAGACCACAGACCACACACCACAGACCACAGACCACAGACCACAGACCACAGACCACACCACAGACCACACACCACAGACCACAGATCACAGACCACAGACCACAGACCACAGCACACAAACCAAATGATTCTCTTATTGAGGAGACAGCCAGGCAGTGGATGCCAAACATGGATTGGAAACAGGAGAATGTGTAATGTTCTGGAGAGAGAAACTTATCAACACCATTCCGCTGTGGCCAACATAAAAGGTGAAATTAATGGAGGTATTGCTGTGCTGTCATGACAACCGTATGGTATGTGTAGTTAGGTAAAGTGCCTCTGTCTGACCAACGTATAGTGGCTTAGTAGAGCTGCATCTTCAGAACAGGTTCTGTTAGCCAAGTTCTGAATGCTAATGTCTACTGTCCCCCTCTCTCTCTCTCTCTCTCTCTCTCTCTCTCTCTCTGTTCTCTCTCTCCCTCTCTCTCTCTGTCTCCCCCCCTCTCTCTCTCTCTCCCTCTCTCCCTTTCTCTCCCTCCCTCCCTCCCTCCCTCCCTCCCTCCCTCCCTCCCTCCCTCCCTCCCTCCCTCCCTCTTTCTCTCTCTCTGTCTTTCTCTCTCTCTCGCTCTCTCTCCTCTCCCCCCCTCTCTCTCTGTCTTTCTCTCTCTTGTTCTCTCTCTCTCCCCCTCCCTTTCTCTCTCTCTCTCCCCTCCCTCCCTCCCTCCCTCCCCTCCCTCCCTCCCTCCCTCCCTCCCTCCCTCCCTCCCTCCCTCCCTCTCTGTCTTTCTCTCGCTCTCTCTCTCCCCCTCCCTTTCTCTCTCTCTATCTTCCCCTCTCAGCCTTGAGATAATACCCCATTAGCTCTGCCACTTAATCTGAAAATATTGAACCACTACAGTAACTAATTAGCATAGACAATTACAGCAGCAAACCACCCATCCAGCTCCTCTCCTCTCCTCTCTTCTTCTCTCTACATGTCTGATACACACTAAGCCTTCTCTCTCTCTCTCTCTCTCTCTCTCTCTCTCTCTCTCTCTCTCTCTCTCTCTCTCTCTCTCTCTCTCTCTCTCTCTCTTTTTCTCTCCTCTCTTTTTCTCTCTCTTTCTCTCTCTCTCTCTCTCTCTCTCTCTCTCTCTCTCTCTTCTCTCTCTCTCTCTCTCTCTCTCTCTCTCTCTCTCTCTCTCTCTTCTCTTTTTCTCTCTCTTTTTCTCTCTTTTTCTCTCTCTTCTCTCAATTCAATTCAAGGGCTTCATTAGCATGGTAAACATATGTTAACATTGCCAAAGCAAGTGAAATAGATAATTAACAAAAGTGAAATAAACAATACAAATGAACAGTAAACATTACACTCACAGAAGTTCCAAAAGAATAGAGACATTTCTAATGTCATGTTATGTCTATATACAGTGTTGTAATGATGTACAAATAGTTAAAGTACAAAAGGGAAAATAAATGAACATAAATATGGGTTGTATTTACAATGGTGTTTGTTCTTCACTGGTTGCCCTTTTCTTGTGGCAACAGGTCACACATCTTGCTGCTGTGATGTCACACTGTGGTATTTCACCCAGTAGATATGGGATATTGTTTTCAAATTCTTTGTGTATCTGTGTAATCTTGGGTCCTTCTGTAGCTCAGTTGGTAGAGCATGGCGCTTGTAACGCCAGGGTAGTGGGTTCGATTCCCGGGACCACCCATACGTAGAATGTATGCACACATGACTGTAAGTCGCTTTGGATAAAAGCGTCTGCTAAATGGCATATATAATCTAAGGGAAATATGTCTCTCTAATATGGTCATACATTGGGCAGGAGGTTAGGAAGTGCAGCTCAGTTTCCACCTCATTTTGTGGGCAGTGAGCACATAGCCTGTCTTCTCTTGAGAGACAGGCCTCCTTACGATGGCCTTTCTCAATAGCAAGGCTATGCTCACTGAGTCTGTACCTCGTCAGTCACAGTGGTCAGGTATTCTGCCACTGTGTACTCTCTATTTAGGGCCAAATAGTCATTCTAGGTTGCTCAGTTTTTTGTGTTAATTCTTTCCAATGTGACAAGTAATTATCTTTTTGTTTTCTCATGATTTGGTTGGGTCTAATTGTGCTGCTGTCCTGGGGCTCTGTGGGGTGTGTTTGTGTTTGTGAACAGAGCCCCAGGACCAGCTTGCTTAGGGGACTCTTCTCCAGGTTCCTCTCTCTGTAGGGTGTGTTTGTGAACAGAGCCCCAGGACCAGCTTGCTTAGGGGACTCTTCTCCAGGTTCCTTTCTCTGTGGGGTGTGTTTGTGAACAGAGCCCCAGGACCAGCTTGCTTAGGGGACACTTCTCCAGGTTCATCTCTCTGTAGGGTGTGTTTGTGAACAAAGCCCCAGGACCAGCTTGCTTAGGGGACTCTTCTCCAGGTTCCTCTCTCTGTAGGGTGTGTTTGTGAACAGAGCCCCAGGACCAGCTTGCTTAGGGGACACTTCTCCAGGTTCATCTCTCTGTAGGGTGTGTTTGTGAACAGAGCCCCAGGACCAGCTTGCTTAGGGGACTCTTCTCCAGGTTCATCTCTCTGTAGGGTGTGTTTGTGAACAGAGCCCCAGGACCAGCTTGCTTAGGGGACTCTTCTCCAGGTTCATCTCTCTGTGGGGTGTGTTTGTGTTTTAGGGGACTCTTCTCCAGGTTCAACAGAGCCCCAGGACCAGGTTGCTTAGGGGACTCTTCTCCAGGTTCATCTCTCTGTGGGGTGTGTTTGTGTTTGTGAACAGAGCCCCAGGACCAGCTTGCTTAGGGGACTCTTCTCCAGGTTCATCTCTCTGTGGGGTGTGTTTGTGTTTGTGAACAGAGCCCCAGGACCAGCTTGCTTAGGGGACACTTCTCCAGGTTCATCTCTCTGTAGGGTGTGTTTGTGAACAGAGCCCCAGGACCAGCTTGCTTAGGGGACTCTTCTCCAGGTTCATCTCTCTGTAGGGTGTGTTTGTGAACAGAGCCCCAGGACCAGCTTGCTTAGGGGACTCTTCTCCAGGTTCCTCTCTCTGTAGGGTGTGTTTGTGAACAGAGCCCCAGGACCAGCCAGGGGACTCTTCTCCAGGTTCCTTCTCTGTAGGGGTGTGTTTGTGACAGAGCCCCAGGACCAGCTTCTTCTCTTCTCCAGGTTCATCTCTCTGTAGGGTGTGTTTGTGAACAGAGCCCCAGGACCAGCTTGCTTAGGGGACTCTTCTCCAGGTTCATCTCTCTGTAGGGTGTGTTTGTGAACAGAGCCCCAGGACCAGCTTGCTTAGGGGACTCTTCTCCAGGTTCCTCTCTCAGAGCCCCAGGACCAGCTGTAGGGTTCTGTTTGTGAACAGAGCCCCAGGACCAGCTTGCTTAGGGGACTCTTCTCCAGGTTCATCTCTCTGTAGGGTGTGTTTGTGAACAGAGCCCCAGGACCAGCCTGCTTAGGGGACTCTTCTCCAGGTTCATCTCTCTGTAGGGTGTGTTTGTGAACAGAGCCCCAGGACCAGCTTGCTTAGGGGACTCTTCTCCAGGTTCCTCTCTCTGTAGGGTCTGTTTGTGTTTGTGAACAGAGCCCCAGGACCAGCTTGCTTAGGGGACTCTTCTCCAGGTTCCTCTCTCTGTAGGGTGTGTTTGTGAACAGAGCCCCAGGACCAGCTTGCTTAGGGGACTCTTCTCCAGGTTCCTCTCTCTGTAGGGTGTGTTTGTGAACAGAGCCCCAGGACCAGCTTGCTTAGGGGACACTTCTCCAGGTTCCTCTCTCTGTAGGGTGTGTTTGTGAACAGAGCCCCAGGACCAGCTTGCTTAGGGGACTCTTCTCCAGGTTCCTCTCTCTGTAGGGTGTGTTTGTGAACAGAGCCCCAGGACCAGCTTGCTTAGGGGACTCTTCTCCAGGTTCATCTCTCTGTAGGGTGTGTTTGTGAACAGAGCCCCAGGACCAGCTTGCTTAGGGGACTCTTCTCCAGGTTCATCTCTCTGTAGGGTGTGTTTGTGAACAGAGCCCCAGGACCAGCTTGCTTAGGGGACTCTTCTCCAGGTTCCTCTCTCTGTAGGGTCTGTTTGTGAACAGAGCCCCAGGACCAGCTTGCTTAGGGGACTCTTCTCCAGGTTCATCTCTCTGTAGGGTGTGTTTGTGAACAAAGCCCCAGGACCAGCTTGCTTAGGGGACTCTTCTCCAGGTTCATCTCTCTGTAGGTGATGGCTGTGTGGGGTCTGTTTGTGAACAGAGCCCCAGGACCAGCTTGCTTAGGGGACTCTTCTCCAGGTTCATCTCTCTGTAGGTGATGGCTTTGTGGTGGACATGTGTGGGCATCTCTTCCTTTTAGGTGGTTGTAGAATTGAACAGCTCTCTTCTGGATTTTGATAATTAGCGGGTATCGGCCTAATTCTGCTCTGCATTATTTGGTGTTCTACGTTGTACATTGCATGCAGAATTCTGAAATAAATATCCTCAGTCTCAATTTGGTGGTTGTCCCATTTTGTGAATTCTTGGTTGGTGAGCAGAGCCCAGATCTCATAACCATAAAGGGCGATGGGCTCTATGACTGATTCAAGTATTTTTTGCCAGATCCTAATTGGTATGTTGACCACCCTCAACCGTAAGGCTCTCCAGAGGGTAGTGAGGTCTGCACAACGCATCACCGGGGGCAAACTACCTGCCCTCCAGGACACCTACACCACCCGATGTTACAGGAAAACTACCTGCCCTCCAGGACACCTACACCACCCGATGTTACAGGAAAACTACCTGCCCTCCAGGACACCTACACCACCCGATGTCACAGGAAAACTACCTGCCCTGCAGGACACCTACACCACCCGATGTCACAGGAAAACTACCTGCCCTCCAGGACACCTACACCACCCGATGTCACAGGAAAACTACCTGCCCTCCAGGACACCTACACCACCCGATGTCACAGGAAAACTACCTGCCCTCCAGGACACCTACACCACCCGATGTCACAGGAAAACTACCTGCCCTCCAGGACACCTACACCACCCGATGTTACAGGAAAACTACCTGCCCTCCAGGACACCTACACCACCCGATGTCACAGGAAGGCCATAAAGATCACCAAGGACAACAACCACCCGAGCCACTGCCTGTTCACCCCACTATCATCCAGAAGGCGAGGTCAGTACAGGTGCATCAAAGCTGGGACCGAGAGACTGAAAAACAGCTTCTATCTCAAGGCCATCAGACTGTTAAACAGCCACCACTAACATTGAGTGGCTGCTGCCAACACACTGACTCAACTCCAGCCACTTTAATAATGGGACTTGATGGGAAATGATGTAAAATATATCACTAGCCACTTTAAACAATGCTACCTAATATAATGTTCCCTACATTATTCATCTCATATGTATACGTATATACTGTACTCTATATCATCTACTGCATCCTTATGTAATACATGATTAATCAAAAACTGAAAATTGGGCGTGCAAAATTATTCAGCCCCTTTACTTTCAGTGCAGCAAACTCTCTCCAGAAGTTCAGTGAGAATCTCTGAATGATCCAATGTTGACCTAAATGACTAATGATGATAAATACAATCCACCTGTGTGTAATCAAGTCTCTGTATAAATGCACCTGCATTTGTGATAGTCTCAGAGATCCGTTAAAAGCATGAAGAATGAAGAACACGGAACACACCATGCAGGTCCGAGATACTGTTGTGAAGAAGTTTAAAGCCGGATTTGGATACAAAAAGATTTCTCAAGCTTTAAACATCCCAAGGAGCACTGTGCAAGCGATAATATTGAAATGGAAGGAATATCAGACCACTGCAAATCTACCAAGACCTGGCCGTCCCTCTAAACTTTCAGCTCATACAAGGAGAAGACTGATCAGAGATGCAGCCAAGAGGCCCATGATCACTCTGGATGAACTGCAGAGATCTACAGCTGAGGTGGGAGACTCTGTCCATAGAACAACAATCAGTCGTATATTGCACAAATCTTTATGGAAGAGTTTCCCTATAAAATGGACTGGCGGTGAAGTAGACATATTCATATCACTAAAGATATAAATGAGTTCCCCACAAGATCCTGCAACCAAGGTAAATACCTGTCTATTTATAGACAAAATGGCCCTGATTAACTCCTTAGTCATATCTCAGTTTTACTCACTTACTTAGGGCGACTACTCCTGATGATTCATTTTTTTTAAATCACACGAGCAAAAAATATTTAGCTTTATCTGGGACTCTAAACCAGACAAGATAAAGTGCCAGTCTATATAATGAATATGAATTGGGTGGGTTGAGGTTATTAAATATAAAAGCACTAAACCTCTCTCTGAAAGCTTCACTTATTCAAAAGTTTTATTTGAAACCTAAATGGTTCTCAAGTAGATTAATGAGAAAAGCTCATCCATTGTTTAAAAATGTCCTTTTTGCCTTTTTGATTAACCTCTTAAGCCCACACGCAGGCGTCCCATCTAGACCTCTGGAAATGCAAATGCGCTACGCTAAATGCTAATAGCACTCGTTAAAACTCAAACGTTCATTAAAATACACATGCAGGGTATTGAATTAAAGCTACACTCGTTGTGAATCTAGCCCACAAGTCAGATTTTTAAAATGCTTTTCGGCGAAAGCATGAGAAGCTATTATCTGATAGCATGCAACACCCCGAAATACCTGAAGGGGACGTAAACAAAATAATTAGCATAGCCGGCGCTACACAAAACAAAACGCAGAAATAAAATATAAAACATTCATTACCTTTGACGAGCTTCTTTGTTGGCACTCCTATATGTCCCATAAACATCACTATTGGGTCTTTTTTTTCGATTAAATCGGTCCATATATACCCCAAATATCGATCTATGAAAAGTTCTCAACTTAATGAACGTTTGAGTTTTAACGAGTGCTATTAGCATTTAGCATTTAGCGTAGCGCATTTGCATTTCCAGATGGCTAGATGGGACGCATGCGTGTCGGGTCGTCTTAAGAGGTTAAAATTCCTCAAACAAACAAGTATTGTAAATCATTTTAAAGATAAACTTGTTGTTAATCCCACCACAGTGTCCGATTTCAAAAAAGCTTTATGGCGAAAGCATACCATGCGATTATGTTAGGTCAGCACCTAGTCACGGTAATCACCAATTTTGATGATCTTCATCAGATGACACTCATAGGACTTCATGTTCGCACATATATGTTTTGTTCGATAAAGTGCATATTTATATAAAAAAATCTAATTTTACATTGGCGCGTTACGTTCAGTAGTTCTAAAACATGCAGTGATTGTGCAGCGAGCCACATGAATTCACAGAAATATTCATTATAAATGTTGATGAAAATTCAAGTGTTATACATGGAACTTTAGATACACTCCTCCTTAACTTCTAGGATATAGGGGGCGCTCTTTTAATTTATGGATAAAAAAACGTTCCCGTTTTAAACAAGATATTTTGTCATGAAAAGATGCTCGACTATACATATAATTGACAGCTTTGGAAAGAAAACACTCTGACGTTTCCAAATCTGCAAAGATATTATCTGTGAGTGCCACAGAACTGATGTTACAGGCGAAACCAAGATAAAATTTCAAACAGGAAATGCCCCAGATTTTGAATGCGCTTTGTTCCAATGTCTCCTTATATGGCTGTGAATGCGCAAGGAATGAGCCTACACCTTTCCCCAAGGTGTCTGCAGCATTGTGACGTATTTGTAGGCATATCATTGGAAGATTGACCATAAGAGACTACATTTACCAGGTGCTCCGGTTGGTGTCCTCCGTCGCAATTATTGCGTAATCTCCAGCTGCGTGTATTTTACCATTTGCTTCAGAGGAGAAACCAAACTGCCACGAATGACTTATCATCGAATAGATATGTGAAAAACACCTTGAGGATTGATTCTAAACAACGTTTGCCATGTTTCTGTCGATATTATGGAGTTAATTTGGAAAAAAGTTTGGCGTTGTAATGACTGAATTTTCTGGGTTTTTTCTTAGCTAAACGTGATGACCAAAACGGAACGATTTCTCCTACACAAATAATCTTTTTGGAAAAACTGAACATTTGCTATCTAACTGAGAGTCTCCTCATTGAAAACATCCGAAGTTCTTCAAAGGTAAATTATTTTATTTGAATGCTTTTCTTGTTTGTGTGAAAATGTTGCCTGCTGAATGCTAGGCTTAATGCTATGCTAGCTATCAATACTCTTACACAAATGCTTGTGTAGCTATGGCTGAAAAGCATATTTTGAAAATCTGAAATGACAGTGTTGTTAACAAAAGGCTAAGCTTGTGAGCCAATATATTTATTTAATTTCATTTGAGATTTTCATGAATAGTTAACGTTGCGTTATGGTAATGAGCTTGAGGCTATGATTACGCTCCCGGATACGGGATTGCTCGACGCAACAGGTTAATGCAACCGCTGTGTCAGATTTTTAAAAAAGCTTTACGGAAATAAGCACACCATGCAATAATTTGTGTACAGTGCTCAGACACCAAAACAAGCCATACAGATACCCGCCATGTTGTGGAGTCAACAGAAGTCAGAAATAGCATTATAAATATTCACTTACCTTTGTTGATCTTCATCAGAATGCAATCCCAGGAATCCCAGTTCCACAATAAATGTTTGTTTTGTTCGATAAAGTCCATCATTTATGTCCAAATACCTCCTTTTTGTTTGTGCATTTAGTGCAGTGATCCAAAATGCACAAGGCACGGGCACTAAGTCCAGACGAAAAGTCAAAAAAAAAGTTTAATTACAGTTCATAGAAACATGTCAAATGATGTATATAATCAATCTTTAGGATGTTTTTATCATTAATCTTCAATAATGTTTCACCCGGACAATTCCTTTGCCTTCAGAAATGAAAAGGAACGGAGCTCGTGCTCACGACCGTGCCCCCATTCACAGTAGAAGCCTGAAACAAGCCGCGCGCGATAAACAACTCATGGCATTCTGCCAGACCTCTGACTCAAACAGCTCTTACTCGCTCCCCCTTCACAGTAGAAGCCTGAAACAAGATTCCAAAGAGTATTGACATCTAGTGGAAGCCGTAGGAAGTGCAACCGGAACAAATTTCCACTGTATATTGGATAGGCAAAGACTTGAAAACCTAAAAACCTCAGATTACCCACTTCCTGGTTGGATCTTTTTCTCAGGTTTTTGCCTGCCATATGAGTTATGTTATACTCACAGACATCATTCAAACAGTTTTAGAAACTTCAGTTTTAGAAACTTCAGAGTGTTTTCTATCCAAATCTACTAATCATATACATATATTAGCAACTGGACCTGAGTAGCAGGCAGTTTACTCTGGGCACCTTATTCTTCCAAGCTACCCAATACTGCCCCCCATCCATAAGACGTTAAATGATATTGTAAATTGGAATGTTAGAGTTATGTCCTTCCTGGAGTTATCAGAATTGTACAGGAAGGTCTGCTCAATCCAAGAGTACAACCAATTGAATACAGCATTACCACTAAAATGGAGGAGGGACAGCTGTTCTTCTATATATTTCCCATTTGAGTCCATGAGGAGAACAATATGTCTTGTGTCCTCAGTGGGTGTGGGGGTGGGGGGTTGTCAGATGGGCTATCAGGGTGGCTGACAGGGGGGGGGGGGGGTTGTCAGATGGGCTATCAGGGTGGCTGACAGGGGGTGGGGGGTTGTCAGATGGGCTATCAGGGTGGCTGACAGTGGGGTGTGGGGGGTTGTCAGATGGGCTATCAGGGTGGCTGACAGGGGGTGGGAGGGTTGTCAGATGGGCTATCAGGGTGGCTGACAGGGGGGTGGGGGGTTGTCAGATGGGCTATCAGGGTGGCTGACAGGGGGTGGGGGGTTGTCAGATGGGCTATCAGGGTGGCTGACAGGGGGGTGGGGGGGTTGTCAGATGGGCTATCAGGGTGGCTGACAGGGGGGTGGGGGGTTGTCAGATGGGCTATCAGGGTGGCTGACAGGGGCTATCAGGGTGGGGGGTTGTCAGATGGGCTATCAGGGTGGCTGACAGGGGGTGGGGGGTTGTCAGATGGGCTATCAGGGTGGCTGACATCGTAGTGGGGGGTTGTCAGATGGGCTATCAGGGTGGCTGACATGGGGGTTGTC
>NW_026282153.1:67500-77500 GCF_023373465.1 Oncorhynchus keta | reverse complement strand
TTGGAGAAAGAGAAGAAGGGGTTGTCGCCATTGTCTGTCTCGAGCTGAGACTTTCACAAAGAAAACTCTACATGGCAGAAACTGCTTCTTTGTCTCAATCTAGAACATAAATCACCCTTTTTGATGAGTTAAACCGTGTTGAAGATTAGCATTTAATTTTCATTAATTCCCTTAAAGCACACGGTATCGCTGCCTCGTTCACCCTGCCTTGTCTTCCAGGACCATTTCAACAGTCGATGTAAGCCAGGCTCAGCTGACGTTAACAAGTCCTCATGGAAGACATGTTGAAACAACTCTGATAGGTTCACACCGAGGAAGTGTAGGACAGGACAGGAAACTGTATCCAGTCCGCTGAGGGTGTCGCCGGCTCCTGCATCATTTAGTAGCAGACACAGGTTCTAAAAGGAGTTTAGTAGCAGAGACAGAGACAGGTTCTAAAGGAGTTTAGTAGCAGACACAGAGACGGGTTCTAAAGGAGTTTAGTAGCAGACACAGAGACAGGTTCTAAAGGAGTTTAGTAGCAGACAGGTTCTAGAGTTTAGTAGCAGGATCTAAAGGAGTTTAGTAGCAGACACAGAGACAGGTTCTAAAAGGAGTTTAGTAGCAGACACAGAGACAGGTTCTAAAAGGAGTTTAGTAGCAGACACAGAGACAGGTTCTAAAGGAGTTTAGTAGCAGACACAGACAGGTTCTAAAAGGAGTTTAGTAGCAGACACAGAGACAGGTTCTAAAGGAGTATAGTAGCAGACACAGAGACAGGTTCTAAAGGAGTTTAGTAGCAGACACAGAGACAGGTTCTAAAGGAGTTTAGTAGCAGACACAGAGACGGGTTCTAAAGGAGTTTAGTAGCAGACACAGAGACAGGTTCTTTAGTAGCAGACACAGAGACAGGTTCTAAAAGGAGTTTAGTAGCAGACACAGAGACAGGTTCTAAAGGAGTTTAGTAGCAGACACAGAGACGGGTTCTAAAAGGAGTTTAGTAGCAGACACAGAGACAGGTTCTAAAGGAGTTTAGTAGCAGACACAGAGACAGGTTCTAAAAGGAGTTTAGTAGCAGACACAGAGACAGGTTCTAAAAGGAGTTTAGTAGCAGACACAGAGACAGGTTCTAAAAGGAGTTTAGTAGCAGACACAGAGACAGGTTCTAAAAGGAGTTTAGTAGCAGACACAGAGACAGGTTCTAAAAGGAGTTTAGTAGCAGACACAGAGACAGGTTCTAAAAGGAGTTTAGTAGCAGACACAGAGACGGGTTCTAAAAGGAGTTTAGTTTCTAAAAGGAGTTTAGTAGCAGACACAGAGACGGGTTCTAAAGGAGTTTAGTAGCAGACACAGAGACAGGTTCTAAAGGAGTTTAGTAGCAGACACAGAGACAGGTTCTAAAGGAGTTTAGTAGCAGAGACAGGTTCTAAAAGGAGTTTAGTAGCAGGCACAGAGACAGGTTCTAAAAGGAGTTTAGTAGCAGACACAGAGACAGGTTCTAAAAGGAGTTTAGTAGCAGAGACAGGTTCTAAAGGAGTTTAGTAGCAGACACAGAGACAGGTTCTAAAAGGAGTTTAGTAGCAGACACAGAGACGGGTTCTAAAGGAGTTTAGTAGCAGACACAGAGACAGGTTCTAAAAGGAGTTTAGTAGCAGACACAGAGACAGGTTCTAAAGGAGTTTAGTAGCAGACACAGAGACAGGTTCTAAAAGGATTTTAGTAGCAGAGACAGGTTCTAAAAGGAGTTTAGCAGCAGACACAGAGACGGGTTCTAAAAGGAGTTTAGTAGCAGACACAGAGACAGGTTCTAAAAGGAGTTTAGTAACAGACACAGAGACAGGTTCTAAAGGAGTTTAGCAGCAGACACAGAGACGGGTTCTAAAAGGAGTTAAGTAGCAGACACAGAGACAGGTTCTAAAGGAGTTTAGTAGCAGACACAGAGACAGGTTCTAAAGGAGTTTAGTAGCAGACACAGAGACAGGTTCTAAAGGAGTTTAGTAGCAGACACAGAGACGGGTTCTAAAAGGAGTTTAGTAGCATAGACAGGTTCTAAAAGGAGTTTAGTAGCAGAGACAGGTTCTAAAAGGAGTTTAGTAGCAGACACAGAGACAGGTTCTAAAAGGAGTTTAGTAGCAGACACAGAGACAGGTTCTAAAGGAGTTTAGTGGCAGAGACAGGTTCTAAAAGGAGTTTAGTAGCAGACACAGAGACAGGTTCTAAAGGAGTTTAGTAGCAGACACAGAGACAGGTTCTAAAGGAGTTTAGTAGCAGACACAGAGACAGGTTCTAAAGGAGTTTAGTAGCAGACACAGAGACAGGATCTAAAAGGAGTTTAGTAGCAGACACAGAGACAGGTTCTAAAGGAGTTTAGTAGCAGACACAGAGACGGGTTCTAAAAGGAGTTTAGTAGCAGACACAGAGACAGGTTCTAAAGGAGTTTAGTAGCAGACACAGAGACAGGTTCTAAAAGGAGTTTAGTAGCAGACACAGAGACGGGTTCTAAAAGGAGTTTAGTAGCAGACACAGAGACAGGTTCTAAAAGGAGTTTAGTAGCAGACACAGAGACGGGTTCTAAAAGGAGTTTAGTAGCAGACACAGAGACAGGTTCTAAAAGGAGTTTAGTAGCAGACACAGAGACGGGTTCTAAAAGGAGTTTAGTAGCAGACACAGAGACAGGTTCTAAAGGAGTTTAGTAGCAGACACAGAGACAGGTTCTAAAGGAGTTTAGTAGCAGACACAGAGACAGGTTCTAAAGGAGTTTAGTAGCAGAGACAGGTTCTAAAAGGAGTTTAGTAGCAGGCACAGAGACAGGTTCTAAAAGGAGTTTAGTAGCAGACACAGAGACAGGTTCTAAAAGGAGTTTAGTAGCAGAGACAGGTTCTAAAAGGAGTTTAGTAGCAGACACAGAGACAGGTTCTAAAAGGAGTTTAGTAGCAGACACAGAGACAGGTTCTAAAAGGAGTTTAGTAGCAGAGACAGGTTCTAAAGGAGTTTAGTAGCAGACACAGAGACAGGTTCTAAAAGGAGTTTAGTAGCAGAGACAGGTTCTAAAATGAGTTTAATAGCAGACACAGAGACGGGTTCTAAAGGAGTTTAGTAGCAGACACAGAGACAGGTTCTAAAAGGAGTTTAGTAGCAGACACAGAGACAGGTTCTAAAGGAGTTTAGTAGCAGACACAGAGACAGGTTCTAAAAGGAGTTTAGTAGCAGAGACAGGTTCTAAAAGGAGTTTAGCAGCAGACACAGAGACGGGTTCTAAAAGGAGTTTAGTAGCAGACACAGAGACAGGTTCTAAAAGGAGTTTAGTAGCAGACACAGAGACAGGTTCTAAAGGAGTTTAGTAGCAGACACAGAGACAGGTTCTAAAAGGAGTTAAGTAGCAGACACAGAGACAGGTTCTAAAGTTTAGTAGCAGACACAGAGACAGGTTCTAAAGGAGTTTAGTAGCAGACACAGAGACAGGTTCTAAAGTTTAGAGTTTAGTAGCAGACAGGTTCAGAGTTTACAGGTTCTAAAGGAGTTTAGACACAGTAGCAGACAGAGACAGGTTCTAGAGTTTAGTAGCAGACACAGAGACAGGTTCTAAAAGGAGTTTAGTAGCAGACACAGAGACAGGTTCTAAAAGGAGTTTAGTAGCAGAGACAGGTTCTAAAAGGAGTTTAGCAGACACAGAGACAGGTTCTAAAAGGAGTTTAGTAGCAGACACAGAGACAGGTTCTAAAGAGTTTAGACAGAGACAGGTTCTAAAGGAGTTTAGTAGCAGACACAGAGACAGGTTCTAAAAGTTTAAAGAGTTCTAAAAGGAGTTTAGTAGCAGACACAGAGACAGGTTCTAAAAGGAGGTTAGTAGCAGACACAGAGACAGGTTCTAAAAGGAGTTTAGTAGCAGACACAGAGACAGGTTCTAAAGGAGTTTAGTAGCAGACACAGACAGGTTCTAAAAGGAGTTTAGTAGCAGACACAGAGACAGGTTCTAAAAGGAGTTTAAGCAGACACAGAGACAGGTTCTAAAGGAGTTTAGTAGCAGACACAGAGACAGGTTCTAAAGGAGTTTAGTAGCAGACACAGAGACAGGTTCTAAAGGAGTTTAGTAGCAGACACAGAGACGGGTTCTAAAGGAGTTTAGTAGCAGACACAGAGACAGGTTCTAAAGGAGTTTAGTAGCAGACACTAAAAAGTTTAGAGAAAAGGAGTTTAGTAGCAGGTTCTAAAGGAGTTTAGTAGCAGACACAGAGACAGGTTCTAAAAGGAGTTTAGTAGCAGACACAGACAGGTTCTAAAAGAGTTTACAGACACAGTTCTAAAAGGAGTTTAGTAGCAGACACAGAGACAGGTTCTAAAGGAGTTTAGTAGCAGACACAGAGACAGGTTCTAAAAGGAGTTTAGTAGCAGACACAGAGACAGGTTCTAAAAGGAGTTTAGTAGCAGAGACAGGTTCTAAAAGGAGTTTAGTAGCAGACACAGAGACAGGTTCTAAAGGAGTTTAGTAGCAGACACAGAGACAGGTTCTAAAGGAGTTTAGTAGCAGACACAGAGACAGGTTCTAAAGGAGTTTAGTAGCAGACACAGAGACAGGTTCTAAAGGAGTTTAGTAGCAGACACAGAGACAGGTTCTAAAGGAGTTTAGTAGCAGACACAGAGACAGGTTCTAAAGGAGTTTAGTAGCAGACACAGAGACAGGTTCTAAAAGGAGTTTAGTAGCAGAGACAGAGACAGGTTCTAAAAGGAGTTTAGTAGCAGACACAGACAGGTTCTAAAGGAGTTTAGTAGCAGAGACAGGTTCTAAAGGAGTTTAGTAGCAGACACAGAGACAGGTTCTAAAAGGAGTTTAGTAAAGACACAGAGACAGGTTCTAAAAGGAGTTTAGTAGCAGAGACAGGTTCTAAAAGGAGTTTAGTAGCAGACACAGAGACAGGTTCTAAAAGGAGTTTAGTAGCAGACACAGAGACAGGTTCTAAAGGAGTTTAGTAGCAGAGTTCTAAAAGGAGTTTAGTAGCAGAGACAGGTTCTAAAAGGAGTTTAGTAGCAGACACAGAGACAGGTTCTAAAGGAGTTTAGTAGCAGACACAGAGACAGGTTCTAAAAGGAGTTTAGTAGCAGAGACAGGTTCTAAAGGAGTTTAGTAGCACAGAGACAGGTTCAAAGAGACAGGTTCTAAAGGAGTTTAGTAGCAGACACAGAGACAGGTTCTAAAGGAGTTTAGTAGCAGACACAGGTTCAGGTTCTAAGACACAGAGAGTTTAAAAGTAGCAGACAGACAGAGACAGGTTCTAAAGGAGTTTAGTAGCAGACACAGAGACAGGTTCTAAAAGGAGTTTAGTAGCAGACAGAGACAGGTTCTAAAAGGAGTTTAGTAGCAGACACAGAGACGGGTTCTAAAGGAGTTTAGTAGCAGACACAGAGACAGGTTCTAAAGGAGTTTAGTAGCAGACACAGAGACAGGTTCTAAAAGGAGTTTAGTAGCAGACACAGAGACAGGTTCTAAAAGGAGTTTAGTAGCAGACACAGAGACAGGTTCTAAAAGGAGTTTAGTAGCAGACACAGAGACAGGTTCTAAAGGAGTTTAGTAGCAGACACAGAGACAGGTTCTAAAAGGAGTTTAGTAGCAGAGACAGAGACAGGTTCTAAAAGGAGTTTAGTAGCAGACACAGAGACAGGTTCTAAAGGACTATTGACCAGGACCCATAGGGTTACTATTGACCAGGACCCATAGGGTTACTATTGACCAGGACCCATAGGGTTACTATTGACCAGGACCCATTGGGTTACTATTGACCAGGACCCACAGGGTTACTATTGACCAGGACCCATAGGGTTACTATTGACCAGGACCCATAGGGTTACTATTGACCAGGACCCATTCGGTTACTTAGTATTGACCAGGACCCACAGGGTTACTATTGACCAGGACCCATAGGGTTACTATTGACCAGGACCCATAGGGTTACTATTGACCAGGACCCATAGGGTTACTATTGACCAGGACCCATAGGGTTACTATTGACCAGGACCCATAGGGTTACTATTGACCAGGACCTATAGGGTTACTATTGACCAGGACCTATAGGGTTACTATTGACCAGGACCCATAGGGTTACTATTGACCAGGACCCATAGGGTTACTATTGACCAGGACCCATAGGGTTACTATTGACCAGGACCCATAGGGTTACTATTGACCAGGACCCATAGGGTTACTATTGACCAGGACCCACAGGGTTACTATTGACCAGGACCCATAGGGTTACTATTGACCAGGACCCATAGGGTTACTATTGACCAGGACCCATAGGGTTACTATTGACCCAGGACCCATAGGGTTACTATTGACCAGGACCCATAGGGTTACTATTGACCAGGACCCATAGGGTTACTATTGACCAGGACCCAAAGGGTTACTATTGACCAGGACCCATAGGGTTACTATTGACCAGGACCCATAGGGTTACTATTGACCAGGACCCAAGGGTTACTATTGACCAGGACCCATAGGGTTACTTAGTAGCATTGACCAGGACCCATAGGGTTACTATTGACCAGGACCCATAGGGTTACTATTGACCAGGACCCATAGGGTTACTATTGACCAGGACCCATAGGGTTACTATTGACCAGGACCCATAGGGTTACTATTGACCAGGACCCATAGGGTTACTATTGACCAGGACCCATAGGGTTACTATTGACCAGGACCCATAGGGTTACTATTGACCAGGACCCATAGGGTTACTATTGACCAGGACCCATAGGGTTACTATTGACCAGGACCCATAGGGTTACTATTGACCAGGACCCATAGGGTTACTATTGACCAGGACCCATAGGGTTACTATTGACCAGGACCCATAGGGTTACTATTGACCAGGACCCATAGGGTTACTATTGCTGACTTATAGCAGACCAGGACCTATAGGTTACTATTGACCAGGACCCATAGGGTTACTATTGACCAGGACCCATAGGGTTACTATTGACCAGGACCCATAGGGTTACTATTGACCAGGACCCATAGGGTTACTATTGACCAGGACCCATAGGGTTACTATTGACCAGGACCCATAGGGTTACTATTGACCAGGACCCATAGGGTTACTATTGACCAGGACCCATTGGGTTACTATTGACCAGGACCTATAGGGTTACTACTGACCAGGACCCATAGGGTTACTATTGACCAGGACCCATAGGGTTACTATTGACCAGGACCCATAGGGTTACTATTGACCAGGATCCATAGGTTATAAGTTTGCTATATAGGAAACAGGGTGCCATTTGGAAGACACCCAGAGATTCATTAATATTTGGTAGACCACATGACAGGCCACATGGTAGACCACATGGTAGACCACATGGTAGACCACATGACAGACCACATGGTAGACCACATGACAGACCACATGGTAGACCACATGACAGACCACATGACAGACCACATGGTAGACCACATGGTAGACCACATGACAGACCACATGACAGACCACATGGTAGACCACATGGTAGACCACATGACAGACCACATGGTAGACCACATGGTAGACCACATGGTAGACCACATGACAGACCACATGGTAGACCACATGGTAGACCCCATGACAGACCACATGGTAGACCACATGACAGACCACATGACAGACCACATGGTAGACCACATGACAGACCACATGGTAGACCACATGGTAGACCACATGACAGACCACATGACAGACCACATGGTAGACCACATGGTAGACCACATGACAGACCACATGACAGACCACATGGTAGACCACATGACAGACCACATGGTAGACCACATGGTAGACCACATGACAGACCACATGGTAGACCACATGGTAGACCACATGACAGACCACATGACAGACCACATGGTAGACCACATGACAGACCACATGGTAGACCACATGACAGACCACATGGTAGACCACATGGTAGACCACATGACATACCACATGACAGACCACATGGTAGACCACATGGTAGACCACATGACAGACCACATGGTAGAACACATGGTAGACCACATGGTAGACCACATGACAGACCACATAACAGACCACATGGTAGACCACATGGTAGACCACATGACAGGCCACATGGTAGACCACATGACAGACCACATGACAGGCCACATGGTAGACCACATGACAGACCACATGGTAGACCACATGGTAGACCACCTGACAGACCACAAACCTCCACCACATGGCAGACCACAAACCTCCATCTCTCCATTCCTCCTCTGGCAGACCACAAACCTCCATCTCCCCATTCCTCCTCTGGCAGACCACAAACCTCCATCTCTCCATTCCTCCTCTGGCAGACCACAAACCTCCATCTCTCCAGACCACATTCCTCCTCTGGCAGACCACAAACCTCCATCTCTCCATTCCTCCTCTGGCAGACCACAAACCTCCATCTCTCACAAACCTCCATCTCTCCATTCCTCCTCTGGCAGACCACAAACCTCCATCTCTCCAGACCACAAACCTTCCTCCTCTGGCAGACCACAAACCTCCATCTCTCCATTCCTCCTCTGGCAGACCACAAACCCATCAATCTCCTCTGGCATTCTCCATTCTGGCAGACCACAAACCTCCATCTCTCCATTCCTCCTCTGGCAGACCACAAACCTCCATCTCTCCCATTCCTCCTCTGGCAGACCACAAACCTCCATCTCTCCATTCCTCCTCTGACCACAAACCTCAATCTCTCCATTTCTCTTCTGGCAGACCACAAACCTCCATCTCTCCATCCATTCTCTCCGTCTGGCAGACCACAAACCTCCATCTCTCCATTCCTCCTCTGGCAGACCACAAACCTTCTATCCATTCCTCCTCTGAGACCACAAACCTCCATCTCTGCGAACAGGAACAGACCTGCTCTAACTACAGATCAAGTTAATACCCATTGATTGGCTCACTGAGGGATTAGCTGGGAGTTAAGTGGACTTTAAATTGGTACCCTATTCCCTATGTAGTGCACTAACCCCATAAGGTCCTGGTCTAAAGTAGGGCTCTATGCAGGGGATAGTTCCATTTGGGATGCAAACCTTCACTTTTAGCCAGAGACGGTCTCTTTCTACTCCATCTGCAGATAGGACTGGGTCTAACAGGAAGGACTGGGTCTAACAGGAAGGACTGGGTCTAACAGGAAGGACTGGGTCTAACAGGAAGGGCTGGGTCTAACAGGAAGGACTGGGTCTAACAGGAAGGACTGGGTCTAACAGGAAGGACTGGGTCTAACAGGAAGGACTGGGTCTAACAGGAAGGACTGGGTCTGACAGGAAGGACTGGATCTAACAGGAAGGACTGGGTCTAACAGGAAGGACTAGGTCTAACAGGAAGGATTGGGTCTAACAGGAAGGACTGGGTCAAACAGGAAGGACTGGGTCAAACAGGAAGGACTGGGTCTAACAGGAAGGACTGGGTCTAACAGGAAGGACTGGGTCTAACAGGAAGGACTGGATCGAACAGGAAGGACTGGGTCTAACAGGAAGGGCTGGGTCTAACAGGAAAGACTGGGTCTGACAGGAAGGACTGGGTCGAAGAGGAAAGACTGGGTCTAAGAGGAAGGACTGGGTCTGACAGGAAGGACTGGGTCGAAGAGGAAAGACTGGGTCTAAGAGGAAGGACTGGGTCTAAGAGGAAGGACTGGGTCTAACAGGAAGGACTGGGTCTAACAGGAAGGACAGGGTCGAACAGGAAGGACTGGGTCTAAGAGGAAAGACTGGGTCTAAGAGGAAGGACTGGGTCTAACAAGAAGGACTGGGTCTAACAGGAAGGACTGGGTCTAACAGGAAGGACAGGGTCGAACAGGAAGGACTGGGTGTAACAGGAAGGACTGGGTCTAACAGGAAGGGTGTGTCTGTGTGGTTAATAGAGCAGAGGGAAAGGATCTATATGTTTAGTTGTCAGGAGAAAGACACAGTCATGATGAGAAACCTGGAGTCCGAGGGCCATGTGATGTAAGGAGGCATATCAACGATGTAAGGAGGTATATCAATGATGTAAGGAGGCATATC
>NW_026282153.1:35000-57500 GCF_023373465.1 Oncorhynchus keta | reverse complement strand
GTCCTTTTGCACCGGGTCTGGCTGTAAAAATTTGCTCCTCAAAGGAGGTGTGTAGGGGTAGGTTGCTTGTTGTTAAAGCAGAAATTAACAACATGTGTTTTGTCTTTATAAATGTGTATGCGCCTAACACAGGGAGAGAAAGAGGGGTTCTATTTGGGAGTCTTAGACAGGAACTCTCACAAGTAGCGCCTGAGGAGACGCTGGTGATCGGAGGTGACTGGAATTGTACAATGGATTTTACAAAAGACAGAAATGGGGAAGAGCCTCATTCAGTGTCAGTGGGAGTGTTAAGGGACATCTTTAATCAGTTTGACCTAGTGGATGTTTGGAGAACTAAACATCCAAACACAAGACAGTATACGTGGGTGAAGGTTTTTGGGGCTAGGGTGAGTGCAGCTCGACTTGATCGTTTTTACATGTCCAGGAATCAGAGCAATAGGCTTCTGAGTGCAACCATTCTCCCAGTGGGGTTTTCGGATCACCACATAACCATGGCTCGGCTGTCTATTTCACCAGGGCCCCGGCAGGCATCTTATTGGAAGTTCAATGTAAAGCTCTTACAAGATGCCACTTTTTGCTCAGGTTTCCAGACTTTTTGGGAAAGATGGGGGCAGCGAAGAGAGGAGTATGAGTCTCTGAGTCAGTGGTGGGATGTGGGGAAAGTGCAAATTCGGCTTTTCTGTCAACAGTACACAGCTCTCTCATCCTCAGAGGCTAGGAGAGTGTTGGGGGAACTAGAGCGGTGTATTAGTGAGATGGAGGTAGAGATGGTGGGGCAAGGCAATGTAGGCCTCCAGGCTAACTTAGCCGAATACGTAGGGACCTGGGCAGTTTTTTCCAGGTTAAAGCAAAGGGAGCACTTGTAAGAGCTAGGTTCTCCATGCTCAAGGAGATGGATGCTCCCAGCTCCTTCTTCTTTGGTTTGGAAAGACAGAGCAGTGAAGCCAAGGGTATGCATTGTCTACGGCTGTCTGATGGGCGGGTGACCTCTGTGGTGGGGAGATGCGGGAGCGGACTGTGGAGTTTTATACTGAATTGTATAGGGCAGAAATGTGTGATCCTATGTGTGCTCAGGTCTTGTTCGCAGGACTCCCTAAGCTCTCTCGGGCACAGAGGGATGAAATGGACATTCCTCTGTTGTCACATGAACTGGCAGAGGCAGTAACCCAGATGTCCCCGGTCGTGCACCCGGGGTTGATGGACTTCCAGTGGAATTTTACAAAAAATTCTGGGGAACAATTGGACAGGATTTCTTTTGCGTGTTGCGAGAATGCGTAGGGGTAGGAGAGTTGCCGATGAGCTGCCGTCGGGCGGCTCTGACTCTCCTGCCCAAAAAAGGGGACTTGTGTGAACTTAAGAACTGGAGGCCTGTGGCGTTACTCTGTGCGGACTACAAGATTTTTGCCAAGGTCCTCTCTAACAGACTGAAGTCCCATCTGGACTCTATAATACACAAGGACCAGACATATTGTGTACCGGGACGCTCAATCACGGACAACTTGTTCTTGATTAGGGACATGTTGGACTTGTCGAGAGGTTCTAATGTGAACTTTGGACTGGTCTCTTTAGATCAAGAGAAGGCTTTTGATAGAGTGGATCATGAGTATCTGTTTAATGCGATGTCTGTGTTTGGGTTTGGGAAGAGTTTTGTGACCTGTGTGAAGCTTTTGTATGCTGGGGCGTCATGTATGGTTAAGGTGGGAGGGGGGCTCAGTAGGCCAGTCTGGGTGAGACGGGGCATTAGACAAGGATGCCCTCTATCTGGGCAGCTGTACACACTAGCCATTGAGCCTTTTTTAGGACTGCTACGCAGGAGACTGCAGGGAGTGTGCTGGACAGGCATGGATGTGGTGACAGGAATTGCAGTCTCAGCATATGCAGATGATGTTTCTGTGATGGTCAGGGATGGGCAAGATATGCAGGAACTAGAGACCAGTCTGAAGGTGTATGAGGGAGCTTCATCAGCTAAGGTAAACTGGGGAAAGAGCAAAGCTCTGTTATGTGGGGCATGGGGGGATAGGGCTCCTCCTCTGCTTCCAGGGGTTTGCAGTGGGGTTGTGAAGGGCTTAAAGTGTTGGGGGTGTACCTGGGCTCGGAGAGGTGGGTCAGCAAGAACTGGGAGGGGCTGACACAGGCAGTGGTGTCAAGACTGGCCAGGTGGAGGTGGCTCCTGTCCCAAGTGTCATATAGAGGAGGGTGCTGATAATCAACAACCTGGTGGCATCTTCCTTGTGGCATAAACTGGCTGTCCTCAACCCCGCCGGTCTGCTTGCAGACCTGCAACGCAAGCTGGTGGACTTTTTTTTGGTCGGGACATCACTGGCTGAAGGCAGCAGTTTTGTACATGACCGTCCACGAAGGAGGACAGGGCCTGGTGGAACTGGAGAGCAGGATGGCTGCTTTCAGACTAAAGGCGGTGCAGAGACTGCTGTACCACACTGATGTTGGCTGGAGGGAACCAGCATGCGCTGCTGAGGAGAGCTGGCGGATTAGGGTTGGACCGGCAGCTGTTCCTCATGAAGCTGGAGAGGCTGAGTACAGCAGGTCTCTCAGAGTTTTACTCTGCGGTGCTGAGGGCCTGGCAGCTGCTAAGGCCCACACGAGAAGGGGGGTGTGGAGCCTGGGCAGTGGGTGTGGGAGGAGCCCATCTTCCACAACCCAGCCATCCCTTTGAGATCGGTTCAGTCGGCCACCCTGCAGAGGCAACTGATGGCAGGGGTTTACAAAGGCTGGGGGACCTGAGACTGCTGGGAGAGGAGGGGTGGAAAACCCGGAGGTCTTGGCGCAACAAACAGGAATAACGTCTCTTAGGCTGCTGGAGAGATTCCTGGAGGAGGTCCAGGAGGCACTGTCTGAGCCGGTAAGGGGGTGTTTGAGAGGCCAAAGGGAGAGGGGCCACCAATGTTCCCGCCACTGCAGGTGACGGCAGAGACTGGAGACTGGCAAGGGGGTCTGGAGGACTTGTTAGATTTTAACACTCCGAGCCTGGGGAGTTTGAGGGGTGGGAGGTAAAGCCCTCTACAACCTCTGCGTTAAGGTGAGGAGCATTAGAAGCCTAACAGGAGTGAAGGCACATCAGTGGCAGGGGGTATGTGGGGCGGAGAGTATGGTGGGTTTTAGATGGAGGGCGCTCTACAAACCCCCAGTACCAAAGAGGTCAGGGACCTCCAGTGGAGGGTTCTTCATGGAGCCCTGGCCACTAACAGCTGGTTGGCACGGGTTGATCCGGGAATTGGGCAGGGTGTCCTTTCTGTCAAATGAAAGAAACTGTAATTCATGTGTTTTCTGTGTGCACCAGGTTAATGCCATTAATGTCTCTGTTGGAATGTCTGGGTGACAGGTTGGGGGTGGTTTTTGCTGTTGGGATGTTTATAATGGGATACAGGTATTTGAGTAAGGAGAAAGAAAAATGTGTTTTGTTGAATTTTCTGTTTGCTCAGGCAAAGTTAGCTATTTGGCTAACAAGGAGGAACAGGGTCAAAGGTGGGGGATAACAGACCCTTTACTACTGTTTCATGGGATGGTCTCTGCGCGCCTTAGGGTTGAGTTTGAGTTCTATAAAATGATCAAATGTGTGGAGATGTTTGAGGAGATATGGTGTGTTGGTGGGGCTGTCTGTATTGCTGGGGAAGATGTTTTGGATATACGGTTGTAGGAGATGGTTTTTGTGTATTGTTATTTATTTTTTATTTTTATTTATTTTAGGAGTGGGGGGTGAGTTTTAAATGAATTAAGAATGTCTCAATAAAGCAAGACCAAAAGTCAAAGTCTATCTCTCTCTCTCTCTCTCTCTCTCTCTCTCTCTCTCTCTCTCTCTCTCTCTCTGTCTCTCTCTCCTCTCTCTGTCTCTCCTCTCTCTGTCTCTCCTCTATCTCTCTCTCCTCTCTCTGTCTCTCCTATCTCTGACTCTGTGTCTCTTTCCTCTCTCTGTCTTTCTCTCTCCCTCTCCCTCCTATGAGGCATACCAAACCAATTTTCAGTGCTGTCCTCAGAGGCAGTGTGTAGAATGGCAGCTCAGGGCCAGAGTGTTGGCATGTTTCCATGTTAAAAACCTCAATAAGACCAGAGGTGCTTGTCAAACAGCCCATTGCAGACCTTCTCTGTCACTCAGTGCATGAGTTGTCACTGAGCTGTCACTCAGTGCATTAGCAAAAGAACAGCAGAGCAGTGGGCACACAGAAAACGGCACCCAACTTAAAAGCCACAGGCCACTAAGTTATTGGGGAAATAATCTAATTTTGAGTTGTGAGTTGGGACTCCGTCATCCACCGGCTGGCCACTCAGTCAGTCGGTGCTTGTGAGGAAGTGGACAATGGCCAGTATCTAAACTCTAGAGTAACTGGCAGGGTAAAGGACAGTATCTAAACTCTAGAGTAACTGACCAGGGTAAAGGACAGTATCTAAACTCTAGAGTAACTGACCAGGGTAAAGGACAGTATCTAAACTCTAGAGTAACTGACCAGGGTAAAGGACAGTATCTAAACTCTAGAGTAACTGGAAGGGTAAAGGACAGTATCTAAACTCTAGAGTAACTGACAGGGTAAAGGACAGTATCTAAACTCTAGAGTAACTGACAGGGTAAAGGACAGTATCTAAACTCTAGAGTAACTGACCAGGATAAAGGACAGTATCTAAACTCTAGAGTAACTGACCAGGGTAATGGACAGTATCTAAACTCTAGAGTAACTGACCAGGGTAAAGGACAGTATCTAAACTCTAGAGTAACTGACCAGGGTAAAGGACAGTATCTAAACTCTAGAGTAACTGACCAGGGTAAAGGACAGTATCTAAACTCTAGAGTAACTGACCAGGGTAAAGGACAGTATCTAAACTCTAGAGTAACTGACCAGGGTAAAGGACAGTATCTAAACTCTAGAGTAACTGACCAGGGTAAAGGACAGTATCTAAACTCTAGAGTAACTCTAGAGTAACTGAGCAGGGTAAAGGACAGTATCTAAACAGGGTAAAGGACAGTATCTAAACTCTAGAGTAACTGACCAGGGTAAAGGACAGTATCTAAACTCTAGAGTAACTGACCAGGGTAAAGGACAGTATCTAAACTCTAGAGTAACTGGCCAGGGTAAAGGACAGTATCTAAACTCTAGAGTAACTGACCAGGGTAAAGGACAGTATCTAAACTCTAGAGTAACTGACCAGGGTAAAGGACAGTATCTAAACTCTAGAGTAACTGACCAGGATAAAGGACAGTATCTAAACTCTAGAGTAACTGGCCAGGGTAAAGGACAGTATCTAAACTCTAGAGTAACTGGCCAGGGTAAAGGACATTATCTAAACTCTAGAGTAACTGGAAGGTAAAGGACAGTATCTAAACTCTAGAGTAACTGACCAGGGTAATGGACAGTATCTAAACTCTAGAGTAACTGGAAGGGTAAAGGACAGTATCTAAACTCTAGAGTAACTGACCAGGGTAAAGGACAGTATCTAAACTCTAGAGTAACTGACCAGGGTAATGGACAGTATCTAAACTCTAGAGTAACTGACCAGGGTAAAGGACAGTATCTAAACTCTAGAGTAACTGACCAGGGTAAAGGACAGTATCTAAACTCTAGAGTAACTGACCAGGGTAAAGGACAGTATCTAAACTCTAGAGTAACTGGAAGGGTAAAGGACAGTATCTAAACTCTAGAGTAACTGGAAGGGTAAAGGACAGTATCTAAACTCTAGAGTAACTGGAAGGGTAAAGGACAGTATCTAAACTCTAGAGTAACTGACCAGGGTAAAGGACAGTATCTAAACTCTAGAGTAACTGGCAGGGTAAAGGACAGTATCTAAACTCTAGAGTAACTGGCAGGGTAAAGGACAGTATCTAAACTCTAGAGTAACTGGAAGGGTAAAGGACAGTATCTAAACTCTAGAGTAACTGACCAGGGTAAAGGACAGTATCTAAACTCTAGAGTAACTGGAAGGTAAAGGACAGTATCTAAACTCTAGAGTAACTGACCAGGGTAATGGACAGTATCTAAACTCTAGAGTAACTGACCAGGGTAAAGGACAGTATCTAAACTCTAGAGTAACTGGCCAGGGTAAAGGACAGTATCTAAACTCTAGAGTAACTGGCCAGGGTAAAGGACAGTATCTAAACTCTAGAGTAACTGACCAGGGTAAAGGACAGTATCTAAACTCTAGAGTAACTGACCAGGGTAAAGGACAGTATCTAAACTCTAGAGTAACTGACCAGGGTAAAGGACAGTATCTAAACTCTAGAGTAACTGGACCAGGGTAATGGACAGTATCTAAACTCTAGAGTAACTGACCAGGGTAAAGGACAGTATCTAAACTCTAGAGTAACTGACCAGGGTAAAGGACAGTATCTAAACTCTAGAGTAACTGACCAGGGTAAAGGACAGTATCTAAACTCTAGAGTAACTGACCAGGGTAAAGGACAGTATCTAAACTCTAGAGTAACTGGAAGGGTAAAGGACAGTATCTAAACTCTAGAGTAACTGGAAGGGTAAAGGACAGTATCTAAACTCTAGAGTAACTGACCAGGGTAAAGGACAGTATCTAAACTCTAGAGTAACTGACCAGGGTAAAGGACAGTATCTAAACTCTAGAGTAACTGACCAGGGTAAAGGACAGTATCTAAACTCTAGAGTAACTGGAAGGGTAAAGGACAGTATCTAAACTCTAGAGTAACTGACCAGGGTAAAGGAAAGTATCTAAACTCTAGAGTAACTGGCAGGGTAAAGAACAGTATCTAAACTCTAGAGTAACTGACCAGGGTAAAGGACAGTATCTAAACTCTGGAGTAACTGACCAGGGTAAAGGACAGTATCTAAACTCTAGAGTAACTGACCAGGGTAAAGGACAGTATCTAAACTCTAGAGTAACTGGCAGGGTGAAGGACAGTATCTAAACTCTAGAGTAACTGACCAGGGTAAAGGACAGTATCTAAACTCTAGAGTAACTGACCAGGGTAAAGGACAGTATCTAAACTCTAGAGTAACTGACCAGGGTAAAGGACAGTATCTAAACTCTAGAGTAACTGAGTAACCAGGGTAAAGGACAGTATCTAAACTCTAGAGTAACTGACCAGGGTAATGGACAGTATCTAAACTCTAGAGTAACTGAGTAACAGGGTAAAGGACAGTATCTAAACTCTAGAGTAACTGACCAGGGTAAAGGACAGTATCTAAACTCTAGAGTAACTGACCAGGGTAAAGGACAGTATCTAAACTCTAGAGTAACTGACCAGGGTAAAGGACAGTATCTAAACTCTAGAGTAACTGGCAGGGTAAAGGACAGTATCTAAACTCTAGAGTAACTGACCAGGGTAAAGGACAGTATCTAAACTCTAGAGTAACTGACCAGGGTAAAGGACAGTATCTAAACTCTAGAGTAACTGACCAGGATAAAGGACAGTATCTAAACTCTAGAGTAACTGACCAGGGTAAAGGACAGTATCTAAACTCTAGAGTAACTGGAAGGGTAAAGGACAGTATCTAAACTCTAGAGTAACTGGAAGGGTAAAGGACAGTATCTAAACTCTAGAGTAACTGACCAGGGTAAAGGACAGTATCTAAACTCTAGAGTAACTGGAAGGGTAAAGGACAGTATCTAAACTCTAGAGTAACTGACCAGGGTAAAGGACAGTATCTAAACTCTAGAGTAACTGACCAGGGTAAAGGACAGTATCTAAACTCTAGAGTAACTGGCAGGGTAAAGGACAGTATCTAAACTCTAGAGTAACTGACCAGGGTAAAGGACAGTATCTAAACTCTAGAGTAACTGACCAGGGTAAAGGACAGTATCTAAACTCTAGAGTAACTGACCAGGGTAAAGGACAGTATCTAAACTCTAGAGTAACTGACCAGGGTAATGGACAGTATCTAAACTCTAGAGTAACTGACCAGGGTAAAGGACAGTATCTAAACTCTAGAGTAACTGACCAGGGTAAAGGACAGTATCTAAACTCTAGAGTAACTGACCAGGGTAAAGGACAGTATCTAAACTCTAGAGTAACTGACCAGGATAAAGGACAGTATCTAAACTCTAGAGTAACTGACCAGGGTAAACTCTAGAGTAACTGACAGTATCTAAACTCTAGAGTAACTGACCAGGGTAAAGGACAGTATCTAAACTCTAGAGTAACTGACCAGGGTAAAGGACAGTATCTAAACTCTAGAGTAACTGACCAGGGTAAAGGACAGTATCTAAACTCTAGAGTAACTGACCAGGGTAAAGGACAGTATCTAAACTCTAGAGTAACTGGCCAGGGTAAAGGACAGTATCTAAACTCTAGAGTAACTGACCAGGGTAAAGGACAGTATCTAAACTCTAGAGTAACTGACCAGGGTAAAGGACAGTAATCTAAACTCTAGAGTAACTGACCAGGGTAAAGGACAGTATCTAAACTCTAGAGTAACTGGCCAGGGTAAAGGACAGTATCTAAACTCTAGAGTAACTGACCAGGGTAAAGGACATTATCTAAACTCTAGAGTAACTGGAAAGGTAAAGGACAGTATCTAAACTCTAGAGTAACTGACCAGGGTAAAGGACAGTATCTAAACTCTAGAGTAACTGGAAAGGTAAAGGACAGTATCTAAACTCTAGAGTAACTGACCAGGGTAATGGACAGTATCTAAACTCTAGAGTAACTGACCAGGGTAAAGGACAGTATCTAAACTCTAGAGTAACTGGCAAAGGACAGTAAAGGACAGTATCTAAACTCTAGAGTAACTGGCCAGGGTAAAGGACAGTATCTAAACTCTAGAGTAACTGACCAGGGTAAAGGACAGTATCTAAACTCTAGAGTAACTGACCAGGATAAAGGACAGTATCTAAACTCTAGAGTAACTGACCAGGGTAATGGACAGTATCTAAACTCTAGAGTAACTGACCAGGGTAAAGGACAGTATCTAAACTCTAGAGTAACTGACCAGGGTAAAGGACAGTATCTAAACTCTAGAGTAACTGACCAGGGTAAAGGACAGTATCTAAACTCTAGAGTAACTGACCAGGATAAAGGACAGTATCTAAACTCTAGTGTAACTGACCAGGGTAATGGACAGTATCTAAACTCTAGAGTAACTGACCAGGGTAAAGGACAGTATCTAAACTCTAGAGTAACTGACCAGGGTAAAGGACAGTATCTAAACTCTAGAGTAACTGACCAGGGTAAAAGACAGTATCTAAACTCTAGAGTAACTGACCAGGGTAAAGGACAGTATCTAAACCCTAGAGTAACTGACCAGGGTAAAGGACAGTATCTAAACTCTGGAGTAACTGACCAGGGTAAAGGACAGTATCTAAACTCTAGAGTAACTGACCAGGGTAAAGGACAGTATCTAAACTCTAGAGTAACTGACCAGGGTAAAGGACAGTATCTAAACTCTGGAGTAACTGCCCAGGGTAAAGGACAGTATCTAAACTCTAGAGTAACTGGAAGGGTAAAGGACAGTATCTAAACTCTAGAGTAACTGGCAGGGTAAAGGACAGTATCTAAACTCTAGAGTAACTGACCAAGGTAATGGACAGTATCTAAACTCTAGAGTAACTGGAAGGGTAATGGACAGTATCTAAACTCTAGAGTAACTGACCAGGGTAAAGGACAGTATCTAAACTCTAGAGTAACTGGCCAGGGTAAAGGACAGTATCTAAACTCTAGAGTAACTGGCAGGGTAAAGGACAGTATCTAAACTCTAGAGTAACTGGCCAGGGTAAAGGACAGTATCTAAACTCTAGAGTAACTGACCAGGGTAAAGGACAGTATCTAAACTCTAGAGTAACTGACCAGGGTAAAGGACAGTATCTAAACTCTAGAGTAACTGACCAGGGTAAAGGACAGTATCTAAACTCTAGAGTAACTGACCAGGGTAATGGACAGTATCTAAACTCTAGAGTAACTGACCAGGGTAAAGGACAGTATCTAAACTCTAGAGTAACTGACCAGGGTAAATGACAGTATCTAAACTCTAGAGTAACTGACCAGGGTAAAGGACAGTATCTAAACTCTAGAGTAACTGGAAGGGTAAAGGACAGTATCTAAACTCTAGAGTAACTGGCAGGGTAAAGGACAGTATCTAAACTCTAGAGTAACTGGCAGGGTAAAGGACAGTATCTAAACCCTAGAGTAACTGACCAGGGTAAAGGACAGTATCTAAACTCTAGAGTAACTGACCAGGGTAAAGGACAGTATCTAAACTCTAGAGTAACTGGACCAGGGTAAAGGACAGTATCTAAACTCTAGAGTAACTGACCAGGGTAAAGGACAGTATCTAAACTCTAGAGTAACTGACCAGGGTAAAGGACAGTATCTAAACTCTAGAGTAACTGGAAGGGTAAAGGACAGTATCTAAACTCTAGAGTAACTGACCAGGGTAAAGGACAGTA
Organism: Oncorhynchus keta; assembly: GCF_023373465.1. Taxonomy (NCBI): domain Eukaryota; kingdom Metazoa; phylum Chordata; class Actinopteri; order Salmoniformes; family Salmonidae; genus Oncorhynchus; species Oncorhynchus keta. The sequence continues at coordinate 47,147 of NW_026282153.1, read as the reverse complement.
TCTAAACTCTAGAGTAACTGGAAGGGTAATGGACAGTATCTAAACTCTAGAGTAACTGACCAGGGTAAAGGACAGTATCTAAACTCTAGAGTAACTGACCAGGGTAATGGACAGTATCTAAACTCTAGAGTAACTGACCAGGGTAAAGGACAGTATCTAAACTCTAGAGTAACTGACCAGGGTAAAGGACAGTATCTAAACTCTAGAGTAACTGGAAGGGTAATGGACAGTATCTAAACTCTAGAGTAACTGACCAGGGTAATGGACAGTATCTAAACTCTAGAGTAACTGACCAGGGTAAAGGACAGTATCTAAACTCTAGAGTAACTGACCAGGGTAAAGGACAGTATCTAAACTCTAGAGTAACTGACCAGGGTAAAGGACAGTATCTAAACTCTAGAGTAACTGACCAGGGTAAAGGACAGTATCTAAACTCTAGAGTAACTGACCAGGGTAAAGGACAGTATCTAAACTCTAGAGTAACTGACCAGGGTAATGGACAGTATCTAAACTCTAGAGTAACTGGAAGGGTAAAGGACAGTATCTAAACTCTAGAGTAACTGACCAGGGTAAAGGACAGTATCTAAACTCTAGAGTAACTGACCAGGGTAAAGGACAGTATCTAAACTCTAGAGTAACTGGCAGGGTAAAGGACAGTATCTAAACTCTAGAGTAACTGACCAGGGTAAAGGACAGTATCTAAACTCTAGAGTAACTGGAAGGGTAAAGGACAGTATCTAAACTCTAGAGTAACTGACTAGGGTAAAGGACAGTATCTAAACTCTAGTGTAACTGACCAGGGTAATGGACAGTATCTAAACTCTAGAGTAACTGACCAGGAGTAAAGGACAGTATCTAAACTCTAGAGTAACTGGCAGGGTAAAGGACAGTATCTAAACTCTAGAGTAACTGACCAGGGTAAAGGACAGTATCTAAACTCTAGAGTAACTGGAAGGGTAAAGGACAGTATCTAAACTCTAGAGTAACTGTTTGGATGGGGCCAGTCCTAAACTCTAGAGACTGAACAAGGTTAGTTACAGGTTACATCTTATTAACACCTCGTTCCATGTGTCTCTCCTCAGGCCGTGGGTTCCTCTGCCCCCTCAATGGACAGTGAGTGGTGTTATACTGAGAGGTGTTCTACTACTGAGAGGTGTTCTACTACTGAGAGGTGTTTTACTACTGAGTAGGTGTTCTACTACTGAGAGGTGTTCTACTACTGAGAGGTGTTCTACTACTGAGAGGGTTTCTACTACTGAGAGGTGTTCTACTACTGAGGGTAGGTGTTCTACTACTGAGAGGTGTTCTACTGAGAATGGTGTTCTACTACTGAGAAGTGTTCTACTGAGAGGTGTTCTACTACTGAGAGGTGTTCTACTACTGAGAGGTGTTCTACTACTGAGAGGTGTTCTACTACTTAGAAAGGGTTTCTACTACTGAGAGGTGTTCTACTACTGAGAGGTGTTCTACTACTGAGAGGTGTTCTACTGAGAGGTGTTCTACTACTGAGAGGTGTTCTACTACTGAGAGGTGTTCTACTGAGAGGTGTTCCACTACTGAGAGGTGTTCTACTGAGAGGTGTTCTACTACTGAGAGGGTTTCTACTACTGAGAGGTTTTCTACTACTGAGAGGTGTTCTACTACTGAGAGGTGTTCTACTACTGAGAGGTGTTCTACTGAGAGGGTTTCTACTACTGAGAGGTGTTCTACTGAGAGGTGTTCTACTACTGAGAACTGGTGTTTTACTACTGAGAGGTGTTTTACTACTGAGAGTTGTTTTACTACTGAGAGGTGTTCTACTACTGAGAGGTGTTCTACTGAGAGGTGTTCTACTACTGAGGGTGTTCTACTGAGAGGTGTTCTACTACTGAGAGGTGTTCTACTGAGAGGTGTTCTACTACTGAGAGGTGTTCTACTGAGAGGTGTTCTACTACTGAGAGGTGTTCTACTGAGAGGTGTTCTACTACTGAGAGGTGTTCTACTGAGAGGTGTTCTACTGAGAGGTGTTCTACTGAGAGGTGTTCTACTGAGAGGGTTTCTACTACTGAGAGGTGTTCTACTGAGAGGTGTTCTACTGAGAGGTGTTCTACTACTGAGAGGGTTTCTACTACTGAGAGGTGTTCTACTACTGAGAGGTGTTCTACTACTGAGAGGTGTTCTACTGAGAGGTGTTCTAATACTGAGAGGTGTTCTACTGAGAGGTGTTCTACTGAGAGGGTTTCTACAACTGAGAGGTGTTCTACTGAGAGGTGTTCTACTGAGAGGTGTTCTACTGAGAGGTTTCTACTACTGAGAGGTGTTCTACTACTGAGAGGTGTTCTACTGAGAGGTGTTCTACTACTGAGAGGTGTTCTACTACTGAGAGGTGTTCTACTACTGAGAGGGTTTCTACTACTGAGAGGTGTTCTACTACTGAGAGGGTTTCTACTGAGAGGTGTTTTACTACTGAGAGGTGTTCTACTGAGAGGTGTTCTACTATTGAGAGGTGTTCTACTGAGAGGTGTTCTACTACTGAGAGGTGTTCTACTGAGAGGTGTTCTACTGAGAGGTGTTCTACTACTGAGAGGTGTTCTACTGAGAGGTGTTCTACTACTGAGAGGTGTTCTACTACTGAGAGGTGTTTTACTACTGAGAGGTGTTTTACTACTGAGAGGTGTTTTACTACTGAGAGGTGTTCTACTACTGAGAGGTGTTCTACTACTGAGAGGTTTCTACTACTGAGAGGTGTTCTACTGAGAGGTGTTCTACTACTGAGAGGTGTTTTACTACTGAGAGGTGTTTTACTACTGAGAGGTGTTCTACTACTGAGAGGTGTTCTACTGAGAGGTGTTCTACTACTGAGAGGTGTTCTACTGAGAGGTGTTCTACTACTGAGAGGTGTTCTACTGAGAGGTGTTCTACTACTGAGAGGTGTTCTACTGAGAGGTGTTCTACTACTGAGAGGTGTTCTACTGAGAGGTGTTCTACTACTGAGAGGTGTTCTACTACTGAGAGGTGTTCTACTGAGAGGTGTTCTACTACTGAGAGGTGTTCTACTGAGAGGTGTTCTACTACTGAGAGGTGTTCTACTGAGAGGTGTTCTACTGAGAGGTGTTCTACTACTGAGAGGTGTTCTACTGAGAGGTGTTCTACTACTGAGAGGTGTTTTACTACTGAGAGGTGTTCTACTGAGAGGTGTTCTACTGAGAGGTGTTTTACTACTGAGAGGTGTTTTACTACTGAGAGGTTGTCTACTACTGAGAGGTGTTCTACTACTGAGAGGTGTTCTACTGAGAGGTTCTACTACTGAGAGGTGTTCTACTACTGAGAGGTGTTCTACTACTGAGAGGTGTTCTACTGAGAGGTGTTCTACTACTGAGAGGTGTTCTACTACTGAGAGGTGTTTTACTACTGAGAGGTGTTCTACTGAGAGGTGTTCTACTACTGAGAGGTGTTCTACTGAGAGGTGTTCTACTGAGAGGTGTTCTACTGAGAGGTGTTTTACTACTGAGAGGTGTTTTACTACTGAGAGGTTGTCTACTACTGAGAGGTGTTCTACTAACTGAGAGGTGTTCTACTGAGAGGTGTTATACTACTGAGAGGTGTTATACTACTGAGAGGTGTTCTACTACTGGCCAGAGGTGTTCTACTACTGAGAGGTGTTCTACTGAGAGGTGTTCTACTACTGAGAGGTGTTCTACTACTGAGAGGTGATCTAATACTGAGAGGTGTTCTACTACTGAGAGGTGTTTTACTACTGAGAGGGTTTCTACTACTGAGAGGGTTACTACTACTGAGAGGTGTTCTACTACTGAGAGGTGTTCTACTACTGAGAGGTGTTCTACTACTGAGAGGTGTTCTACTACTGAGAGGTGTTCTACTACTGAGAGGGTTTCTACTACTGAGAGGTGTTCTACTGAGAGGGTTTCTACTACTGAGAGGGTTACTACTACTGAGAGGTGTTCTACTACTGAGAGGTGTTCTACTACTGAGAGGTGTTCTACTACTGAGAGGTGTTCTACTACTGAGAGGTGTTCTACTACTGAGAGGGTTTCTACTACTGAGAGGGTTACTACTACTGAGAGGTGTTCTACTACTGAGAGGTGTTCTACTACTGAGAGGTGTTCTACTACTGAGAGGTTGTCTACTACTGAGAGGTGTTCTACTACTGAGAGGTGTTCAACTACTGAGAGGTTGTCTACTACTGAGAGGTGTTTTACTACTGAGAGGTGTTCTACTACTGAGAGGTGTTGTACTACTGAGAGGTGTTCTACTGAGAGGTGTTTTACTACTGAGAGGTGTTCTACGGAGAGGTGTTCTACTACTGAGAGGTGTTCTACTACTGAGAGGTGTTCTATTACTGAGAGGTTGTCTACTACTGAGAGGTGTTCTACTACTGAGAGGTTGTCTACTACTGAGAGGTGTTCTACTGAGAGGTGTTTACTACTGAGAGGTGTTCTACTACTGATAGGTGTTCTACTACTGAGAGGTGTTCTACTACTGAGAGGTGTTCTACTACTGAGAGGTGTTCTACTACTGAGAGGTGTTCTACTGAGAGGTGTTTTACTACTGAGAGGTGTTCTACTGAGAGGTGTTCTACTGAGAGGGTTTCTACTACTGAGAGGTGTTCTACTGAGAGGTGTTCTACTGAGAGGTGTTCTACTACTGAGAGGTGTTTTACTACTGAGAGGTTGTCTACTACTGAGAGGTGTTCTACTGAGAGGTGTTCTACTGAGAGGTGTTCTACTGAGAGGTGTTTTACTACTGAGAGGTGTTTTACTACTGAGAGGTGTTCTACTACTGAGAGGTGTTTTACTACTGAGAGGTTGTCTACTACTGAGAGGTGTTCTACTGAGAGGTGTTCTACTGAGAGGTGTTTTACTACTGAGAGGTTTTCTACTGAGAGGTGTTCTACTGAGAGGTGTTTTACTACTGAGAGGTGTTCTACTACTGAGAGGTGTTCTACTACTGAGAGGTGTTTTACTACTGAGAGGTGTTTTACTACTGAGAGGTTGTCTAATACTGAGAGGTGTTCTACTACTGAGAGGTGTTCTACTACTGAGAGGTGTTCTACTGAGAGGTGTTCTACTACTGAGAGGTGTTCTACTACTGAGAGGTGTTTTACTACTGAGAGGTTGTCTACTACTGAGAGGTGTTTTACTACTGAGAGGTGTTTTACTACTGAGAGGTGTTTTACTACTGAGAGGTGTTCTACTACTGAGAGGTGTTCTACTACTGAGAGGTGTTTTACTACTGAGAGGTGTTTTACGACTGAGAGGTGTTTTACTACTGAGAGGTGTTTTACTACTGAGAGGGTTACTACTACTGAGAGGTTGTCTACTACTGAGAGGTGTTTTACTACTGAGAGGTGTTCTACTACTGAGAGGTGTTCTACTACTGAGAGGTGTTTTACTACTGAGAGGTGTTCTACTACTGAGAGGGTTTCTACTACTGAGAGGTGTTCTACTACTGAGAGGTTGTCTACTACTGAGAGGTGTTTTACTACTGAGAGGTGTTTTACTACTGAGAGGTGTTTTACTACTGAGAGGTGTTCTACTACTGAGAGGTGTTCTACTACTGAGAGGTGTTTTACTACTGAGAGGTGTTTTACTACTGAGAGGTTGTCTACTACTGAGAGGTGTTCTACTACTGAGAGGTGTTCCACTACTGAGAGGTGTTCTACTACTGAGAGGTGTTTTACTACTGAGAGGTGTTCTACTGAGAGGTGTTCTACTACTGAGAGGTGTTTTACTACTGAGAGGTGTTCTACTGAGAGGTGTTCTACTGAGAGGTGTTCTACTACTGAGAGGTGTTTTACTACTGAGAGGTGTTTTACTACTGAGAGGTGTTTTACTACTGAGAGGTGTTCTACTACTGAGAGGTGTTCTACTACTGAGAGGTGTTCTACTGAGAGGTGTTCTACTACTGAGAGGTGTTTTACTACTGAGAGGTGTTTTACTACTGAGAGGTGTTTTACTACTGAGAGGTGTTTTACTACTGAGAGGTGTTCTACTACTGAGAGGTGTTCTACTGAGAGGTGTTTTACTACTGAGAGGTGTTCTACTGAGAGGTGTTTTACTACTGAGAGGTTGTCTACTACTGAGAGGTGTTCTACTACTGAGAGGTGTTCTACTACTGAGAGGTGTTCTACTGAGAGGTGTTTTACTACTGAGAGGTGTTCTACTACTGAGAGGTGTTGTACTACTGAGAGGTGTTCTACTGAGAGGTGTTTTACTACTGAGAGGTGTTCTACGGAGAGGTGTTCTACTACTGAGAGGTGTTCTACTACTGAGAGGTGTTCTATTACTGAGAGGTTGTCTACTACTGAGAGGTGTTCTACTACTGAGAGGTTGTCTACTACTGAGAGGTGTTCTACTGAGAGGTGTTTTACTACTGAGAGGTGTTCTACTACTGATAGGTGTTCTACTACTGAGAGGTGTTCTACTACTGAGAGGTGTTCTACTACTGAGAGGTGTTCTACTACTGAGAGGTGTTCTACTGAGAGGTGTTTTACTACTGAGAGGTGTTCTACTGAGAGGTGTTCTACTGAGAGGGTTTCTACTACTGAGAGGTGTTCTACTGAGGGTGTTCTACTACTGAGAGGTGTTTTACTACTGAGAGGTTGTCTACTACTGAGAGGTGTTCTACTGAGAGGTGTTCTACTGAGAGGTGTTCTACTGAGAGGTGTTTACTACTGAGAGGTGTTTTACTACTGAGAGGTGTTCTACTACTGAGAGGTGTTTTACTACTGAGAGGTTGTCTACTACTGAGAGGTGTTCTACTGAGAGGTGTTCTACTGAGAGGTGTTTTACTACTGAGAGGTTTTCTACTGAGAGGTGTTCTACTGAGAGGTGTTTTACTACTGAGAGGTGTTCTACTACTGAGAGGTGTTCTACTACTGAGAGGTGTTTTACTACTGAGAGGTGTTTTACTACTGAGAGGTGTCTAATACTGAGAGGTGTTCTACTACTGAGAGGTGTTCTACTACTGAGAGGTGTTCTACTGAGAGGTGTTCTACTACTGAGAGGTGTTCTACTACTGAGAGGTGTTTTACTACTGAGAGGTTGTTCTACTACTGAGAGGTGTTTTACTACTGAGAGGTGTTTTACTACTGAGAGGTGTTTTACTACTGAGAGGTGTTCTACTACTGAGAGGTGTTCTACTACTGAGAGGTGTTTTACTACTGAGAGGTGTTTTACGACTGAGAGGTGTTTTACTACTGAGAGGTGTTTTACTACTGAGAGGTGTTACTACTACTGAGAGGTTGTCTACTACTGAGAGGTGTTTTACTACTGAGAGGTGTTCTACTACTGAGAGGTGTTCTACTACTGAGAGGTGTTTTACTACTGAGAGGTGTTCTACTACTGAGAGGGTTTCTACTACTGAGAGGTGTTCTACTACTGAGAGGTTGTCTACTACTGAGAGGTGTTTTACTACTGAGAGGTGTTTTACTACTGAGAGGTGTTTTACTACTGAGAGGTGTTCTACTACTGAGAGGTGTTCTACTACTGAGAGGTGTTTTACTACTGAGAGGTGTTTTACTACTGAGAGGTTGTCTACTACTGAGAGGTGTTCTACTACTGAGAGGTGTTCCACTACTGAGAGGTGTTCTACTACTGAGAGGTGTTTTACTACTGAGAGGTGTTCTACTGAGAGGTGTTCTACTACTGAGAGGTGTTTTACTACTGAGAGGTGTTCTACTGAGAGGTGTTCTACTGAGAGGTGTTCTACTACTGAGAGGTGTTTTACTACTGAGAGGTGTTTTACTACTGAGAGGTGTTTTACTACTGAGAGGTGTTCTACTACTGAGAGGTGTTCTACTACTGAGAGGTGTTCTACTGAGAGGTGTTCTACTACTGAGAGGTGTTTTACTACTGAGAGGTGTTTTACTACTGAGAGGTGTTTTACTACTGAGAGGTGTTTTACTACTGAGAGGTGTTCTACTACTGAGAGGTGTTCTACTGAGAGGTGTTTTACTACTGAGAGGTGTTCTACTGAGAGGTGTTTTACTACTGAGAGGTTGTCTACTACTGAGAGGTGTTCTACTACTGAGAGGTGTTCTACTACTGAGAGGTGTTCTACTGAGAGGTGTTTTACTACTGAGAGGTTGTCTACTACTGAGAGGTGTTCTACTACTGAGAGGTGTACTACTACTGAGAGGTGTTTTACTACTGAGAGGTTGTCTACTACTGAGAGGTGTTCTACTACTGAGAGGTGTTCTACTGAGAGGTGTTTTACTACTGAGAGGTTGTCTACTACTGAGAGGTTTTCTACTGAGAGGTGGTGTTCTACTGAGAGGTGTTTTACTACTGAGAGGTGTTCTACTACTGAGAGGTGTTCTACTACTGAGAGGTGTTTTACTACTGAGAGGTGTTTTACTACTGAGAGGTTGTCTAATACTGAGAGGTGTTCTACTACTGAGAGTGTTCTACTACTGAGAGGTGTTCTACTGAGAGGTGTTCTACTACTGAGAGGTGTTCTACTACTGAGAGGTGTTTTACTACTGAGAGGTTGTCTACTACTGAGAGGTGTTTTACTACTGAGAGGTGTTTTACTACTGAGAGGTGTTTTACTACTGAGAGGTGTTCTACTACTGAGAGGTGTTCTACTACTGAGAGGTGTTTTACTACTGAGATGTGTTTTACTACTGAGAGGTGTTTTACTACTGAGAGGTGTTTTACTACTGAGAGGTGTTACTACTACTGAGAGGTTGTCTACTACTGAGAGGTGTTTTACTACTGAGAGGTGTTCTACTACTGAGAGGTGTTCTACTACTGAGAGGTGTTTTACTACTGAGAGGTGTTCTACTACTGAGAGGGTTTCTACTACTGAGAGGTGTTCTACTACTGAGAGGTGTTTTACTACTGAGAGGTTGTCTACTACTGAGAGGTGTTTTACTACTGAGAGGTGTTTTACTACTGAGAGGTGTTTTACTACTGAGAGGTGTTCTACTACTGAGAGGTGTTTACTACTGAGAGGTGTTTTACTACTGAGAGGTTGTCTACTACTGAGAGGTGTTCTACTACTGAGAGGTGTTCCACTACTGAGAGGTGTTCTACTACTGAGAGGTGTTTTACTACTGAGAGGTGTTCTACTGAGAGGTGTTCTACTACTGAGAGGTGTTTTACTACTGAGAGGTGTTCTACTGAGAGGTGTTCTACTGAGAGGTGTTCTACTACTGAGAGGTGTTTTACTACTGAGAGGTGTTTTACTACTGAGAGGTGTTCTACTACTGAGAGGTGTTCTACTACTGAGAGGTGTTCTACTGAGAGGTGTTCTACTGAGAGGTGTTCTACTACTGAGAGGTGTTCTACTACTGAGAGGTGTTTACTACTGAGAGGTGTTTTACTACTGAGAGGTGTTTTACTACTGAGAGGTGTTCTACTACTGAGAGGTGTTCTACTGAGAGGTGTTTTACTACTGAGAGGTTGTCTACTACTGAGAGGTGTTCTACTACTGAGAGGTGTTCTACTGAGAGGTGTTTTACTACTGAGAGGTTGTCTACTACTGAGAGGTGTTTTACTACTGAGAGGTGTTCTACTGAGAGGTGTTCTACTGAGAGGTGTTCTACTGAGAGGTGTTCTACTACTGAGAGGTGTTCTACTGAGAGGTGTTCTACTGAGAGGTGTTTTACTACTGAGAGGTGTTCTACTGAGAGGTGTTCTACTACTGAGAGGTGTTCTACTACTGAGAGTTGTTTTACTACTGAGAGGGTTTCTAATACTGAGAGGTGTTCTACTGAGAGGTGTTCTACTACTGAGAGGTGTTCTACTACTGAGAGGTGTTTTACTACTGAGAGGTGTTTTACTACTACTGAGAGGTGTTCTACTGAGAGGTGTTCTACTGACTGAGAGGTGTTCTACTGAGAGGTGTTCTACTACTGAGAGGTGTTTTACTACTGAGAGGTGTTCTACTGAGAGGTGTTCTACTACTGAGAGGTGTTCTACTGAGAGGTGTTCTACTGAGAGGTGTTCTACTTCTACTACTGAGAGGTGTTCTACTACTGAGAGGTGTTCTACTACTGAGAGGTGTTCTACTGAGAGGTGTTCTACTACTGAGAGGTGTTCTACTACTGAGAGGTGTTCTACTACTGAGAGGTGTTTTACTACTGAGAGGTGTTCTACTACTGAGAGGTGTTCTACTGAGAGGTGTTCTACTACTGAGAGGTGTTCTACTACTGAGAGGTGTTCTACTGTTCTAATACTGAGAGGTGTTCTACTGAGAGGTGTTCTACTACTGAGAGGTGTTCTACTACTGAGAGGTGTTCTACTACTGAGAGGTGTTCTACTGAGAGAGGTGTTCTACTACTGAGAGGTGTTCTACTACTGAGAGGTGTTTACTACTGAGAGGTGTTCTACTACTGAGAGGTGTTCTACTACTGAGAGGTGTTCTAATACTGAGAGGTGTTCTACTGAGAGGTGTTCTACTACTGAGAGGTGTTCTACTACTGAGAGGTGTTCTACTACTGAGAGGTGTTATACTGAGAGGTGTTCTACTACTGAGAGGTGTTCTACTACTGAGAGGTGTTCTACTACTGAGAGGTGAGAGGTGTTTACTACTGAGAGGTGTTCTGAGAGGTGTTCTACTACTGAGAGGTGTTCTACTGACTGAGAGGTGTTCTACTGAGAGGTTTCTACTACTGAGAGGTGTACTGAGAGGTGTCTACTACTGAGAGGTGTTCTACTACTGAGAGGTGTTCTACTACTGAGAGGTGTTCTACTACTGAGAGGTGTTCTACTACTGAGAGGTGTTCTACTACTGAGAGGTGTTCTACTACTGAGAGGTGTTCTACTGAGAGGTGTTCTACTACTGAGAGGTGTTCTAATACTGAGAGGTGTTCTACTGAGAGGTGTTCTACTACTGAGAGGTGTTCTACTACTGAGGTGTTCTAGAGTGTTCTAATACTGAGTGGTGTTATACTGAGAGGTGTTCTACTACTGAGAGGTGTTCTACTACTGAGAGGTGTTCTACTACTGAGAGGTGTTCTAATACTGAGAGGTGTTCTAATACTGAGAGGTGTTCTACTGAGAGGTGTTCTACTACTGAGAGGTGTTCTACTACTGAGAGGTGTTCTAATACTGAGTGGTGTTATACTGAGAGGTGTTCTACTACTGAGAGGTGTTTTACTACTGAGAGGTGTTTTACTGAGAGGTGTTCTAATACTGAGTGGTGTTATACTGAGAGGTGTTCTACTACTGAGAGGTGTTCTACTACTGAGAGGTGTTCTACTACTGAGAGGTGTTCTACTACTGAGAGGTGTTCTACTGAGAGGTGTTCTACTACTGAGAGGTGTTCTACTACTGAGAGGTGTTCTACTACTGAGAGGTGTTCTACTACTGAGAGGTGTAGAGGATCTGAACAGTATTGATTATGTATCAGCTCAGAGCTTAATCTTCAGACTTCTATCACTGCACTCCTGACCAGGAATCTTCAGTCTCTGCTCCTCAAAAGTCTCTCTTCAGAGATGCCTCAATAAAGACGGTACAAGAGGACGTTTAACCCTCAATGTCGTGACCACAAGGCAGTCGGGAATCATTCTGTTTGCTCTTCCATTTCTGGGAGCATTTGATTCTCTCTCGACGCCCGTCTGTGTTTGTATTCATCCATGATCATCCTGTCAGATTGAGGTACAGTCGCACCAACAGGAGACAGGTGTCCTGAGGTGTATCTGACAGACTTCAGAAACACAAACCCTGGCTGATCCAAAACCAACTTGATCAAACATTACGGAAGAGAGGCTCTCACCATCACAGTGTTTGTTTTCAACCCGTTTCCTGCAACGTATTGACCTACCAGGGTGACAGGTAGAGATCGCTGCTCTGCTCCTCCACGTCCGGTCTGATTTATTTACGCTCTGCAGTGGAGCAATCAGCCGATGTTTCAGATTCAACCTGTCAGTCATTGGTATTATTTAAGTGCTGTGAGAGATGGGGAGGGATAAGAGAAGAGAGAGAGGGGATGGAGAGAGGAGTCCATCAGTCCTCTCCTCCTCTAATACTATCTGACAGACCTCCTTAGAGGGATGGAGCAGCCTGGTAACCACTGTACTGTACAACACTTAATGACTACCTCTACTGTCACTGGTATAGAGGGATGGAGTCACCTCTACTGGTATAGAGGGATGGAGTCACCTCTACTGGTATAGAGGGATGGAGTCCCTCTACTGGT
>NW_026282153.1:12500-30000 GCF_023373465.1 Oncorhynchus keta | reverse complement strand
TGTGTATGTGACAAATAAAATGTGATTTGATTTGATTTGAAAACTGTAAAAATATTGTCTGTGAGTATAACAGAACTGATATTGCAGGCGAAAGCCTGAGAAAAATCCAATCAGGAAGGGACTCTTATTTAGAAAGCTCTGCGTTACTATGCATTCCTATTAAGCAGTGAATGAGATATCAACCAGATTCCTTTTTCTATGGCTTCCCTAATGTGTCTAGTGTCACAATACATAGTTTCAGGCTTTTATTTTGAAAAAAAATTAGCCTGAACGTCAACATTGCGTCAGCTGAAGTCTCTCATAGTGTTTTGTGAGTAAAGGACAAATGCAGCCATTGTCTCTGTAGCTCTGTTATTTTGTTAATTCTTTCCAATGTGTTTTCTCAAGTAATTATCTTTTTGTTTTCTCATGATTTGGTTGGCTCTCTCTCTCTTTGTCTGTCTCTCTCTCTCTTTCTCTCTGTCTTTCTGTCTGTCTGTCTGTCTGTCTGTCTGTCTGTCTGTCTGTCTGTCTGTCTGTCTGTCTGTCTGTCTGTCTGTCTCTCTCTCTGTCTCTCTCTCTGTCTCTCTCTCTCTGTCTGTCTGTCTGTCTGTCTGTCTGTCTGTCTGTCTGTCTGTCTGTCTGTCTGTCTGTCTGTCTGTCTGTCTGTCTCTCTGTCCCTCTCTCTGTCCCTCTCTCTGTCTCTCTCTCTGTCTCTCTGTCTGTCCTCTCTGTCTGTCTGTCTGTCTGTCTGTCTGTCTGTCTGTCTGTCTGTCTGTCTGTCTGTCTGTCTGTCTGTCTGTCTGTCTGTCTGTCTGTCCTCTCTTTCTGTCTCTGTCTGTCTGTCTGTCTGTCTGTCTGTCTGTCTGTCTGTCTGTCTGTCTCTCTCTGTCTAGAAATTAAGAAAAAGTTAAATAACAGTTAAATAACAGAAAGTAACAGTAAACAGTAAACTCACAAAAGTTTTAAAAGAATAGAGACATGTCAAATGTTCTATCATTTATTTAGACTCTTAGATGTTGGTTCTTATCAGACATATGGAATTGTTTTGATAAAATATTTATTTTGGCCTTTACTGCTAAAGCCCATAGAAACGCAATGAAAAACACAAGAACCAATGGCAGAAAGGAGAGTCAAAAAATGGATCATAAGAAACAAGGTTTTGAAGTGTCTGTCCTAAATCTAGGAAATATAAATCAAAAAATATTTAACCCCTGTTTTTGGGTAGACACACATACTTCTATCCGTTTTATTCAACCAGAAACCATTACCTTCAGACGAGACCCGTGATACTAGTGGGGGCCGTAGAGCAAAATGGAGAACACCATCGTATTCGTGAGAGCCTAGAGTGGTCACACGAGGTTCTGAAGGTCATACGAAGTTCTGAAGGTCACACGAAGTTCTGAAGGTCACACGAGGTTCTGAAGGTCATACGAAGTTCTGAAGGTCATACGAAGTTCTGAAGGTCATACGAAGTTCTGAAGGTCACACGAGGTTCTGAAGGTCATAAGAAGTTCTGAAGGTCATACGAAGTTCTGAAGGTCACACAAGGTTCTGAAGGTCAAAACATTTGGACGCTACAGACGTTAACGTGAGAAGACCGATTTTAGGACTGATGGTCATGGTCTGATAAACACCTGACTGCCTCCTGGTCTGATAAACACCTGACTGTCTCCTGGTCTGATAAACATCTGACTGTCTCCTGGTCTGATAAACACCTGACTGTCTCCTGGTCTGATAAACACCTGACTGCCTCCTGGTCTGATAAACACCTGACTGTCTCCTGGTCTGATAAACACCTGACTGTCTCCTGGTCTGATAAATACCTGACTGTCTCCTGGTCTGATAAACACCTGACTGTCTCATGGTCTGATAAAAACCTGACTGTCTCCTGGTCTGATAAAAACCTGACTGCCTCCTGGTCTGATAAACACCTGACTGTCTCCTGGTCTGATAAACACCTGACTGTCTCCTGGTCTGATAAACATCTCAGATGGACTGTCTCCTGGTCTGATAAACACCTGACTGTCTCCGGGTCTGATAAACACCTGACTGTCTCCTGGTCTGATAAACACCTGACTGTCTCCTGGTCTGATAAACATCTCACATGGACTGTCTCCTGGTCTGATAAACACCTGCCTGTCTCCTGGTCTGATAAACACCTCAGATGGACTGTCTCCTGGTCTGATAAACACCTGACTGTCTCCTGGTCTGATAAACGCCTGACTGTCTCCTGGTCTGATAAACACCTGACTGTCTCCTGGTCTGATAAATACCTGACTGTCTCCTGGTCTGATAAACACCTGACTGTCTCCTGGTATGATAAACACCTGACTGTCTCCTGGTCTGATAAACACCTGACTGTCTCCTGGTCTGATAAACAACTGACTGTCTCCTGGTCTGATAAACACCTGACTGTCTCCTGGTCTGATAAACACCTCAGATGGACTGTCTCCTGGTCTGATAAACACCTCAGATGGACTGTCTCCTGGTCTGATAAACACCTGACTGTCTCCTGGTCTGATAAACGCCTGACTGTCTCCTGGTCTGATAAACACCTGACTGTCTCATGGTCTGATAAACATCTCAGATGGACTGTCTCCTGGTCTGATAAACACCTGACTGTCTCCTGGTCTGATAAACACCTGACTGTCTCCTGGTCTGATAAACACCTCAGATGGACTGTCTCCTGGTCTGATAAACACCTGACTGTCTCCTGGTCTGATAAACGCCTGACTGTCTCCTGGTCTGATAAACACCTGACTGTCTCCTGGTCTGATAAACACCTGACTGTCTCCTGGTCTGATAAACACCTGACTGTCTCCTGGTCTGATAAACGCCTGACTGTCTCCTGGTCTGATAAACACCTGACTGTCTCCTGGTCTGATAAACACCTGACTGTCTCCTGGTATGATAAACACCTGACTGTCTCCTGGTCTGATAAACACCTGACTGTCTCCTGGTCTGATAAACAACTGACTGTCTCCTGGTCTGATAAACACCTGACTGTCTCCTGGTCTGATAAACACCTCAGATGGACTGTCTCCTGGTCTGATAAACACCTCAGATGGACTGTCTCCTGGTCTGATAAACACCTGACTGTCTCCTGGTCTGATAAACGCCTGACTGTCTCCTGGTCTGATAAACACCTGACTGTCTCATGGTCTGATAAACATCTCAGATGGACTGTCTCCTGGTCTGATAAACACCTGACTGTCTCCTGGTCTGATAAACACCTGACTGTCTCCTGGTCTGATAAACACCTCAGATGGACTGTCTCCTGGTCTGATAAAAAACCTGACTGTCTCCTGGTCTGAGAAACACCTGTCTGTCTCCTGGTCTGATAAACACCTGTCTGTCTCCTGGTCTGATAAACGCCTGACTGTCTCCTGGTCTGATAAACACCTGACTGTCTCCTGGTCTGATAAACACCTCAGATGGACTGTCTCCTGGTCTGATAAACATCTCAGATGGACTGTCTCCTGGTCTGATAAACACCTGACTGTCTCATGGTCTGATAAACACCTAACTGTCTCCTGGTCTGATAAACACCTGACTGTCTCCTGGTCTGATGAACACCTGACTGTCTCCTGGTCTGATAAACACCTCTCTGTGGTTTGACAAACGTCGCTCATCACTCTAGGCCCGCTCCACATGGCCTCCAACCTGGACCACTGGGCCTCCAACCTGGACCACCGGGCCTCCAACCTGGACCACCGGGCCTCCAACCTGGACCACCGGGCCTCCAACCTGGACCTCCAACCTGGACCACCAACCTGGACCACCAGGCCTCCAACCTGGACCACCAACCTGGACCTCCGGGTCTCCAACCTGAACCACCGGGCCTCCAACCTGGACCTCCAACCTGGACCACTGGGCCTCCAACCTGGACCACCGGGCCTCCAACCTGGACCACCGGGCCTCCAACCTGGACCACCGGGCCTCCAACCTGGACATCCAACCTGGACCACCGGGCCTCCAACCTGGACCTCCAACCTGGACCACTGGGCCTCCAACCTGAACCACCGGGCCTCCAACCTGAACCACCGGGTCTTCAACCTGGACCACCAGGCCTCCAACCTGAACCACCGGGCCTCCAACCTGGACCTCCAACCTGGACCACTGGGCCTCCAACCTGAACCACCGGGCCGCCAACCTGGACCACCGGGCCTCCAACCTGGACCACCAACCTGGACATCCAACCTGGACCACCAGGCCTCCAACCTGAACCACCGGGCCTCCAACCTGGACCACCAGGCCTCCAACCTGAACCACCGGGTCTCCAACCTGGACCACCGGGCCTCCAACCTGGACCACCGGGCCTCCAACCTGGACCACCGGGCCTCCAACCTGGACCACCGGGTCTCCAACCTGGACCAGCGGGCCTCCAACCTGGGCCACCGGACCTCCAACCTGGACCACCGGTCCTCCAACCTGGGCCACCGGACCTCCAACCTGGACCACCGGGTCTCCAACCTGGACCACCGGACCTCCAACCTGGGCCACCAGACCTCCAACCTGGACCACCGGGTCTCCAACCTGGACCACCGGGCCTCCAACCTGGACCACCGGGTCTCCAACCTGGACCACCGGGTCTCCAACCTGGACCACCGGGCCTCCAACCTGGACCACCGGGTCTCCAACCTGGACCACCGGGTCTCCAACCTGGACCACCGGGCCTCCAACCTGGACCACCGGGCCTCCAACCTGGACCACCCGGTCTCCAACCTGGACCACCGGGTCTCCAACCTGGACCACCGGGTCTCTGACCTGGACCTCCAACCTGGACCACCGGGTCTCCAACCTGGACCACCGGGTCTCCAACCTGGACCAAGGGGCCTCCAACCTGGACCACCAGGTCTCCAACCTGGACCACCGGGCCTCCAACCTGGACCACCGGGCCTCCAACCTGGACCACCGGGCCTCCAACCTGGACCACCGGGTCTCCAACCTGGACCACCGGGCCTCCAACCTGGACCACCGGGCCTCCAACCTGGACCACCGGGTCTCCAACCTGGACCACTGGGTCTCCAACCTGGACCCTGGACCACCGGGCCTCCAACCTGGACCACCGGGCCTCCAACCTGGACCACCGGGCCTCCAACCTGGACCACCGGGCCTCCAACCTGGACCACCGGGCCTGGACCTACCTGGACCACCGGGCCTCCAACCTGGACCGGGCCTCCAACCTGGACCACCAGGTCTCCAACCTGGACCACCGGGCCTCCAACCTGGACCACCAACCTGGACCACCGGGCCTCCAACCTGGACCACCGGGCCTCCAACCTGGACCACCGGGCCTCCAACCTGGACCACCGGGCCTCCAACCTGGGCCTCCTACCACCGGGCCTGGACCACCGGGCCTCCCACCTGGGCCACCGGGCCTCTGACCTGGACCACCGGGCCTCCGACCTGGACCACCGGGCCTCCAACCTGGACCACCGGGCCTCCAACCTGGACCACCGGGCCTCCAACCTGGACCACCGGGCCTCCAACCTGGACCTGGACCACCGGGCCTCCAACCTGGAACCTGGACCACCGGGTCTCCAACCTGGACCACCGGGCCTCCAACCTGGACCACCGGGCCTCCAACCTGGACCACCAACCTGGACCACCGGGTCTCCAACCTGGACCACCGGACCTCCTAACTATCTCTGGGTCCCTGGGTAGCTACACTCTTAGAAAAAAAAGAGTTCCAAAAGTGTTCTCCAACTGTCGCCATAGGAGAACCCCTTTGAGTTCCAGGTAGAACTATTTTGGGTTACTGTACAGCCCTCTGTGGGAAGGGTTCTACATTGAACCCGAAAGGGTTCTTCCTGGAATCAAAAAGGGTTCTTCAAACGCTTCTCCTATGGGGACAGCCGAAGCAACCTTTTAGGTTGTAGATAGCACTTTTTGTTCTAAGAGTGCAGGCCTATTGGTATGTGTGTCTGGTCTCGCAGGCCTATCGGTACGTCTCTCTGGTCTCGCAGGCCTATCGGTACGTGTCTCTGGTCTCGCAGGCCTATCGGTATGTGTCTCTGGTCTAGCAGGCCTATCGGTATGTGTCTCTGGTCTCGCAGGCCTATCGGTATGTGTCTCTGGTCTCGCAGGCCTATCGGTATGTGTCTCTGGTCTCACAGGCCTATCGGTATGTGTCTCTGGTCTCGCAGGCCTATCGGTATGTGTCTCTGGTCTCGCAGGCCTATCGGTATGTGTCTCTGGTCTCACAGGCCTATCGGTATGTGTCTCTGGTCTCACAGGCCTATCGGTATGTGTCTCTGGTCTCGCAGGCCTATCGGTATGTGTCTCTGGTCTCGCAGGCCTATCGGTATGTGTCTCTGGTCTGTGTATCTGTGTATCTTGGGGATGTAGCAGTTCTGCAGAGAAGCACTGAATCAGTAGCAGTTCATTTCAGACCACACTGGTATCCACTGACAGTTCTCAGGTCCTGGGGAGATATTTGATGTGGATAATCAGGACACCTCCTGTTAAGGCCCTGGGACACTCCAGGACACAGATAAAGAATAGGATTATGCTCTCATCTTCTGTCTCTCAGTTCACTGATCAACGACTCCATCTTTGGCCTGAAATCAAAGGCACCCTATTCCCTACACGGTGCACTACTTTGCTAGTTCTAACAGCTTTCAGAGTGACTTGATGTATTCGGATGTACTGATGAAGACACAGAACAGACACAGCTTTTTTGCAGAGGAGAGGAGCTGAATAATTTGGGCTCTTCTTGAAGACGGTCTGAGTGGAAGCACTCAGTTTGCAAAGCTGTCATCAAGGCAAAGGGTGACTACTTTGAAGAATCTCAAACAAAATATATTTTGATTTGTTGAACACTTTTTTGGTTACTACATGATTCCATATGTTTTATTTGCTAGTTTTGATGTCTTCACTATTATTCTACAATGTAGAAAATAGTGAACATAAAAACTAGATCTGTGTATACAGTTGTAGTCAGAAGTTTACATACACTTAGGTTGGAGTCATTAAAACTAGTTTTTCAACCAATACACACATTTCTTGTTAAACAAACTTTGGTTTTGGCAAGTCGGTTAGGACATCTACTTTGTGCATGACACAAGTCATTTTTCCAACAAAGATTATTTCACTTATAATTCACTGTATCATAATTCCAGTGTCCAATTCCAATTCCACTCCACAAATGTCTTGTTAACAAACTATAGTTTTGGCCTTTAAACAGCTTGGAAAATTACAGTAAATGATGACATGGCTTTAGAAGCTTCTGATAGGCTAATTGACATCATTGAGTCAATTGGAGGTGGGCAGATCTGAAAAAGCATGTGTGAGCAAAGAGGCCTACAAACCTGACTCAGTTACACCAGCTCTGGTCAGGAGGCCTACAAACCTGACTCAGTTACAGCAGCTCTGGTCAGGAGGCCTACAAACCTGACTCAGTTACAGCAGCTCTGGTCAGGAGGCCTACAAAACTGACTCAGTTACACCAGCTCTGGTCAGGAGGCCTACAAACCTGACTCAGTTACACCAGCTCTGGTCAGGAGGCCTACAAACCTGACTCAGTTACACCAGCTCTGGTCAGGAGGCCTACAAACCTGACTCAGTTACACCAGCTCTGTCAGGAGGCCTACAAACCTGACTCAGTTACAGCAGCTCTGGTCAGGAGGCCTACAAACCTGACTCAGTTACACCAGCTCTGGTCAGGAGGCCTACAAACCTGACTCAGTTACACCAGCTCTGTCAGGAGGCCTACAAACCTGACTCAGTTACAGCAGCTCTGGTCAGGAGGCCTACAAACCTGACTCAGTTACACCAGCTCTGTCAGGAGGCCTACAAAACTGACTCAGTTACACCAGCTCTGGTCAGGAGGCCTACAAACCTGACTCAGTTACACCAGCTCTGGTCAGGAGGCCTACAAACCTGACTCAGTTACACCAGCTCTGGTCAGGAGGCCTACAAACCTGACTCAGTTACACCAGCTCTGGTCAGGAGGCCCACAAACCTGACTCAGTTACACCAGCTCTGTCAGGAGGCCTACAAACCTGACTCAGTTACACCAGCTCTGTCAGGAGGCCTACAAACCTGACTCAGTTACACCAGCTCTGTCAGGAGGCCTATAAACCTGACTCAGTTACACCAGCTCTGTCAGGAGGCCTACAAACCTGACTCAGTTACACCAGCTCTGTCAGGAGGCCCACAAACCTGACTCAGTTATACCAGCTCTGTCAGGAGGCCTTACAAACCTGACTCAGTTACACCAGCTCTGGTCAGGAGGCCTACAAACCTGACTCAGTTACACCAGCTCTGTCAGGAGGCCTACAAACCTGACTCAGTTACACCAGCTCTGCCAGGAGGCCTACAAACCTGACTCAGTTACACCAGCTCTGGTCAGGAGGCCTACAAACCTGACTCAGTTACACCAGCTCTGTCAGGAGGCCTTACAAACCTGACTCAGTTAAACCAGCTCTGGTCAGGAGGCCTACAAACCTGACTCAGTTACACCAGCTCTGTCAGGAGGCCTACAAACCTGACTCAGTTACACCAGCTCTGCCAGGAGGCCTACAAACCTGACTCAGTTACACCAGCTCTGGTCAGGAGGCCTACAAACCTGACTCAGTTACACCAGCTCTGGTCAGGAGGCCTACAAACCTGACTCAGTTACACCAGCTCTGTCAGGAGGCCTACAAACCTGACTCAGTTATACCAGCTCTGTCAGGAGGCCTACAAACCTGACTCAGTTACACCAGCTCTGGTCAGGAGGCCTACACACCTGACTCAGTTACACCAGCTCTGTCAGGAGGTCTACAAACCTGACTCAGTTACATCAGCTCTGGTCAGGAGGCCTACAAACCTGACTCAGTTACACCAGCTCTGGTCAGGAGGCCTACAAACCTGACTCAGTTACACCAGCTCTGGTCAGGAGGCCTACAAACCAGACTCAGTTACACCAGCTCTGTCAGGAGGCCTACAAACCTGACTCAGTTACACCAGCTCTGTCAGGAGGCCTACAAACCTGACTCAGTTACACCAGCTCTGTCAGGAGGCCTACAAACCTGACTCAGTTACACCAGCTCTGGTCAGGAGGCCTACAAACCTGACTCAGTTACACCAGCTCTGTCAGGAGGCCTACAAACCTGACTCAGTTACACCAGCTCTGTCAGGAGGCCTACAAACCTGACTCAGTTACACCAGCTCTGTCAGGAGGGATGGGCCAAAACTCACCCAACTTATTGTGGGAAGCTTGTGGAAGGCTACCCAAAACGTTTGACCCAAGTTAAACAATTTAAAGACAATGCTACTAAATAATAATTGAGTGTATGTAAACGTCAGACCCACTGGGAATGTGATGAAAGAAATAAAAGCTGAAATAAATCATGCTCTCTACTATTATTCTGACATTTCAGAAGTGGTGATCCTAACTGACCTAAAATAGGGAATTTTTACTCGGATTAAATGTCAGGAATGTTAAAGGTGGACATGTTAAAGTGGACATGTTAAAGTGGACATGTTAAAGTGGACATGTTAAAGTGGACATGTTAAAGTGGACATGTTAAAGTGGACATGTTAAAGTGGACATGTACATGTGGACATGTTAAAGTGGACATGTTAAAGTGGACATGTACATGTGGACATGTTAAAGTGGACATGTTAAAGTGGACATGTTAAAGTGGACATGTTAAAGTGGACATGTTAAAGTGGACATGTTAAAGTGGACATGTTAAAGTGGACATGTTAAAGTGGACATGTTAAAGTGGACATGTTAAAGTGGACATGTAAATGTGGACATGTTAAAGTGGACATGTTAAAGTGGACATGTTAAAGTGGACATGTTAAAGTGGACATGTTAAATGTGGACATGTTAAATGTGGACATGTTAAAGTGGACATGTTAAAGTGGACATGTAAATGTGGACATGTTAAAGTGGACATGTTAAAGTGGACATGTTAAAGTGGACATGTTAAAGTGGACATGTTAATGTGGACATGTTAAAGTGGACATGTTAAAGTGGACATGTTAAAGTGGACATGTACATGTGTTAAAGTGGACATGTTAAAGTGGACATGTTAAAATGGACATGTACATGTGGACATGTTAAAGTGGACATGTTAAAGTGGACATGAACATGTGGACATGTTAAAGTGGACATGTTAAAGTGGACATGTTAAAGTGGACATGTTAAAGTGGACATAAAGTGGACATGTACATGTGGACATGTTAAAGTGGACATGTTAAAGTGGACATGTTATAGTGAATCTCTGCTAAATTATTCTAATACTGTTTCCCTCAGTCTGTCTATAATACTGCATCTATGTTACTGCATCTATAGTACTGCATCTATCGTACTGCATCTATAGTACTGCATCTATAGTACTGCATCTATAGTACTGCATCTATAGTACTGCATCTATAATACTGCATCTATAATACTGCATCTATGTTACTGCATCTATAGTACTGCATCTATAGTACTGCATCTATAGTACTGCATCTATAGTACTGCATCTATTTTACTGCATCTATAGTACTACATCTATAGTATATCTATAGTACTGCATCTATAGTACTGCATCTATAGTACTGCATCTATAGTACATCTATAGTACTGCATCTATAGATCTGCATCTATAGTACTGCATCTATAGATCTGCATCTATAGTACATCTATAGTACATCTATAGTACATCTATAGTACCACTATAGTACTGCATCTCTGTAGAGACATAGAGACAGGACCTATAACAGAACCCTGCATGTTGTAATGCAGCAGACTGGGTCAGAGGTGGATATAGTACTGCATCTATAGTACATCTATAGTACCACTATAGTACTGCATCTCTGTAGAGACATAGAGACAGGACCTATAACAGAACCCTGCATGTTGTCATGCAGCAGACTGGGTCAGAGGTGGATATAGTACTGCATCTATAGTACATCTATAGTACCACTATAGTACTGCATCTCTGTAGAGACATAGAGACAGGACCTATAACAGAACCCTGCATGTTGTAATGCAGCAGACTGGGTCAGAGGTGGATATAGTACTGCATCTATAGTACATCTATAGTACCACTATAGTACTGCATCTCTGTAGAGACATAGAGACAGGACCTATAACAGAACCCTGCATGTTGTCATGCAGCAGACTGGGTCAGAGGTGGATATAGTACTGCATCTATAGTACATCTATAGTACCACTATAGTACTGCATCTCTGTAGAGACATAGAGACAGGACCTATAACAGAACCCTGCATGTTGTCATGCAGCAGACTGGGTCAGAGGTGGATATAGTACTGCATCTAATGCAGAGGGGTTTTATGAGACAATCCAGGAAAAATCTATTTAGTGTTGGAGGGTTGTGGGGAAGATGTATGGATGGGGCAGAGGGTGTGGATGGAAGATAATGGTGTGGAGGGGTTGGAGGGGTGTGGAGGAGGGTGTGGAGGGGGATGGAGGGGAAGAGTGGTGTGGAGGGGGCTGGAGGGGGCTGTGGAGGGGGTGGAGGGGATGGAGGGGGAAGAGTGGTGTGGAGGGGCTGGAGGGGTGTGGAGGGTGGAGGGGTGGAGGGGGTGGAGGGGGCAGAGTGGTGTGGAGGGGGCTGGAGGGGTGTGGAGGGGGTGGAGGGGTGGCAGAGTGGTGTGGAGGGGGTGGAGGGGGTGAGGGTGGTGTGGAGGGGGCAGAGGGGTTTTATGGAAGATATCCAGGAAAAATCTATTTAGTGTTGGAGGGTTGGAGGGGGAAGAGTGGTGTGGAGGGGGCTGGAGAATGTGGAGGGGGCAGAGTGGTGTGGAGGGGGCTGGAGGGGTGTGGAGGGGGCAGAGTGGTGTGGAGGGGGCAGAGTGGTGTGGAGGGGGCTGGAGAATGTGGAGGGGGCAGAGTGGTGTGGAGGGGGCTGGAGGGGTGTGGAGGGGGCAGAGTGGTGTGGAGGGGGCAGAGTGGTGTGGAGGGGGCTGGAGGGGGGTGGAGGGGGAAGAGTGGTGTGGAGGGGGCAGAGTGGTGTGGAGGGGGCTGAGGGGTGTGGAGGGGGAAGAGGGTGTGGAGGGGGCTGGAGGGGTGTGGAGGGGGAAGAGTGGTGTGGAGGGGGCTGGAGGGGTGTGGAGGGGGCAGAGTGGGTGGAGGGGGTGGAGGGGGAAGAGTGGTGTGGAGGGGGAAGAGTGGTGTGGAGGGGTGGAGGGGAAGAGTGGTGTGGAGGGGGAAGAGTGGTGTGGAGGGGGGAGGGGGAAGAGTGGTGTGGAGGGTGGATGGGTGTGGGAGGGGGAAGAGTGGTGTGGAGGGGGTGGATGGAGGTGGAAGAGTGGTGTAGGGGGCAGAGTGGTGGGAGGGGTGGGAGGGGGAAGAGTGGTGTCAGGGGGAGAGGGTGTGGTGGTGGAGGGGGCTGGAGAGACATGGTGTGGAGGGGGAAGAGGGTGTGGTGTGGAGGGGGTGGAGGGGAAGAGTGGTGTGGAGGGGGTGGATGGTGTGTGGAAGAGGGGTGGAGAACCCTGCATGGGTGTGGAGGGGTGGATGGGTGTGGATATAGTGGAAGAGTGGTGTGGAGGGGTGGTGGATGGGTGGTGAGGGGACAGAGTGGTGTGGAGGGGTGGAGGGTGGCAGGGGTGGATGGGTGGTTTGGGAGGGGGCAGAGTGGTGTGGAGGGGGTGGATGGGTGTGGAGGGACAGAGTGGTGTGGAGGGGGTGGAGGGGGTGGTTTGGAGGGGGCAGAGTGGTGTGGAGGGGGTGATGGGTGTGGAGGGTGGATGGGTGTGGAGGGGGGCAGAGTGGTGTGAGGGGGAAGAGTGGTGTGGAGGGGTGGGATGGGGGCAGAGTGGTTTGGAGGGTGGAGGGTGGTTTGGAGGGGGACAGAGTGGTGTGGATGGGTGGAGGGTGTGGATGGGTGTGGAGGTGTGGATGGGTGTGGAGGGGGAAGAGTGGTGTGGAGGGGTGGATGGGTGTGGAGGGGGAAGAGTGGTGTGGAGGGGGTGGATGGGTGTGGAGGGGTGGAGGGGGCAGAGTGGTTTGGAGGGGGCAGAGTGGTGTGGAGGGGGTGGATGGGTGTGGAGGGGGAAGAGTGGTGTGGAGGGGTGGATGGGTGTGGAGGGGGAAGAGTGGTGTGGAGGGGTGGATGGGTGTGGAGGGGGTGGATGGGTGTGGAGGGGTGGAGGGGGAGAGGGTGTGGAGGGGGCAGAGTGGTGTGGAGGGGGCAGAGTGGTGTGGAGGGGGCAGAGTGGTGTGGAGGGGACAGAGTGGTGTGGAGGGGGTGGAGGGGGCAGAGTGGTGTGGAGGGGGTGGATGGGTGTGGAGGGGTGGAGGGGGCAGAGTGGTGTGGAGGGGGCAGAGTGGTGTGGAGGGGGCAGAGTGGTGTGGAGGGGAGTGGTGGAGGGGGCAGAGTGGTGTGGAGGGGGCAGATTGGTGTGGAGGGGACAGGAGGGTGTGGAGGGTGGAGGGGGCAGAGTGGTGTGGAGGGGGCAGAGTGGTGTGGAGGGGGTGGATGGGGGGGAGGGTGTGGAGGGGGCAGAGTGGTGTGGAGGGGGCAGAGTGGTGTGGAGGGGACAGAGTGGTGTGGAGGGGGCAGAGTGGTGTGGAGGGGGCAGAGTGGTGGGAGGGGGCAGAGTGGTGTGGAGGGGAAAGAGTGGTGTGGAGGGGTGGATGGGTGTGGAGGGGTGGAGGGGGCAGAGTGGTGTGGAGGGGGCAGAGTGGTGTGGAGGGGGCAGAGTGGTGTGGAGGGTGGATGGGTGTGGAGGGGTGGAGGGGGCAGAGTGGTGTGGAGGGGGCAGAGTGGTGTGGAGGGGGCAGAGGGGGCAGAGTGGTGTGGAGGGGTGGATGGGTGTGGAGGGGGCAGAGTGGTGAACCTGAAACCCCACCTCTTTAAGGAATACCTAGGATAGGATAAGTAATCCTTGTCACCCCCCTTTTAAGATTTAGATGCACTATTGTAAAGTGACTGTTCCACTGGATGTCATAAGGTGAATGCACCAATTTGTAAGTCGCTCTGGGCAAGAGCGTCTGCTAAATGACTTAAATGTAAATGTAAATGTAAATGTGTGGAGGGGCAGAGTAGTGTGGAGGGGACAGAGTGGTGTGGAGGGGCAGAGTGGTGTGGAGGGGGAGGAGGGGGAGGAGGGGGCAGAGTGGTGTGGAGGGGGCAGAGTGGTGTGGAGGGGGAGGAGTGGTGTGGAGGGGTGGAGGGGGCAGAGTGGTGTGGAGGTGGCAGAGTGGGGTGGAGGGGGCTGGAGGGGTGTGGAGGGGGCTGGAGGGGTGTGGAGGGGGCAGAGTGGTGTGGAGGGGGCAGAGTGGTGTGGAGGGGGCAGAGTGGTGTGGAGGGGGCAGAGTGGTGTGGAGGGGAGGAGGGGGCAGAGTGATGTGGAGGGGGCAGAGTAGTGTGGAGGGGGTGGAGGGGGCAGAGTGGTGTGGAGGGGGCAGAGTGGTGTGGAGGGGAGGAGTGGTGTGGAGGGGGGAGGGGTGTGGTGTGGAGGGGCAGAGTGGTGTGGAGGGGGGAAGAGTGGTGTGGAGGGGAAGGAGGGTTGTGGAGGGGTGGAGGGTTGTGGAGGGGTGGAGGGTTGTAGAGGGTGGAGGGGTTGTAGAGGGGTGGGGTAGGGGGGTGGGTGGGGGTGGAGGGTTGTTGGGGGTGGAGGGGTGGAGGGTTGTGGGGGGGTAGAGGGTTGTGGGGGTGGGGGGGGTGGAGGGGGGAGGGGGTGGAGGGTTGTGAGGGGGTGGAGGGGGTGGAGGGTTGTGGGGGGTAGAGAGGGGTAGAGGGGTGGAGGGTTGTGGAGGGGGTGGAGGGTTGTGGGGGGCAGAGGGTTGTGGGGGTGGAGGGGGTAGAGGGGTGGAGGGTTGTGGAGGGGGTAGAGGAGGGGTAGAGGAGGGGTAGAGGGGGTGGAGGGTTGTGGAGGGGGTGGAGGGTTGTGGGGGGGTGGAGGAGGGTAGAGGGGGGTGGAGGGTTGTGGGGGGTGGAGGGGGGTAGAGGAGGAAAGTGACAAATCAGGTCAAGCTGTTTGTCGGAGGTTTCTGGCCTGGTCCTCCAGTCGTACGGTGTTAAGCCAAATTGGACGAGGTCCAGCTGAACAAGGTCAAGTCCCGCAGTTTTGTTTATAACAGAGCTGGGACTCATCCAGACTTATCATGCCATCGTCCAGTAGAGAAGGGAGGGAGGGAGATGGGGAGGGAGGAAAAGAGAGGGAAAGAGAGGGGGAGATTGGGAGAGAGAGAGAGAGAGAGAGATGTCAGCCCAGGTCCTCACCAGGATTTAGATAAGCCAAAGAGTTCACAACTTTAAATATTTTTAATACAAAAAGCCCAACAGCCCACATTTTGCAAATCATTTCTATTTAGTATTTGAAATGGCTGGGACAAAACCTCCAATGGGGCGGCAGGTAGTCTACTGGTTAGAGTGTTGGGCCAGTATCCTACTGGTTAGAGTGTTGGGTCAGTATCCTACTGGTTAGAGTGTTGGGTCAGTATCCTACTGGTTAGAGTGTTGGGCCAGTAGTCTACTGGTTAGTGTTGGGTCAGTAGTCTACTGGTTACAGTGTTGGGTCAGTATCCTAGTGGTTAGAGTGTTGGGCCAGTAGTCTACTGGTTAGAGTGTTGGGTCAGTATCCTACTGGTTAGAGTGTTGGGCCAGTAGTCTACTGGTTAGAGTGTTGGGTCAGTATCCTACTGGTTAGAGTGTTGGGTCAGTATCCTAGCCATTAGTCTACTGTGGTTAGAGTGTTGGGTCAGTATCCTAGTGGTTAGAGTGTTGGGTCAGTATCCTAGTGGTTAGAGTGTTGGGCCAGTATCCTACTGGTTAGAGTGTTGGGTCAGTATCCTACTGGTTAGAGTGTTGGGCCAGTGGTTAGTCTTGGGCCACTGGTTAGAGTGTTGGGTCAGTATCCTACTGGTTAGAGTGTTGGGCCAGTAGTCTACTGGTTAGAGTGTTGGGCCAGTATCCTACTGGTTGGTTAGAGTGTTGGGTCAGTATCCTAGTGGTTAGAGTGTTGGGTCAGTATCCTACTGGTTAGAGTGTTGGGCCAGTAGTCTACTGGTTAGAGTGTTGGGCCCAGTATCCTAGTGGTTAGAGTGTTGGGCCAGTAGTCTACTGGTTAGAGTGTTGGGCCAGTAGTCTACTGGTTAGAGTGTTGGGTCAGTATCCTACTGGTTAGAGTGTTGGGCCAGTATCCTAGTGGTTAGAGTGTTGGGCCAGTATCCTACTGGTTAGAGTGTTGGGCCAGTATCCTACTGGTTAGAGTGTTGGGTATCAGGGTTAGCCAGTAGTATCCTAGTGGTTAGAGTGTTGGGTCAGTATCCTACTGGTTAGAGTGTTGGGCCAGTATCCTAGTGGTTAGAGTGTTGGGCCAGTATCCTAGTGGTTAGAGTGTTGGGTCAGTATCCTAGTGGTTAGAGTGTTGGGCCAGTAGCCTACTGGTTAGAGTGTTGGGTCAGTATCCTACTGGTTAGAGTGTTGGGCCAGTATCCTTAGTGGTTGGGCCAGTATCCTAGTGGTTAGAGTGTTGGGTCAGTAGTCTACTGGTTAGAGTGTTGGGCCAGTATCCTAGTGGTTAGAGTGTTGGGCCAGTATCCTAGTGGTTAGAGTGTTGGGTCAGTATCCTAGTGGTTAGAGTGTTGGGCCAGTATCCTACTGGTTAGAGTGTTGGGCCAGTATCCTACTGGTTAGAGTGTTGGGCCAGTAGTGGTTCTACTGGTTAGAGTGTTGGGCCAGTAGTCTACTGGTTAGAGTGTTGGGTCAGTATCCTAGTGGTTAGAGTGTTGGGCCAGTAGTCCTAGTGGTTAGAGTGTTGGGCCAGTATCCTAGTGGTTAGAGTGTTGGGCCAGTTTCCTAGTGGTTAGAGTGTTGGGTCAGTATCCTAGTGGTTAGAGTGTTGGGCCCAGTATCCTAGTGGTTAGAGTGTTGGGTCAGTAGTCCTAGTGGTTAGAGTGTTGGGCCAGTAGCCTACTGTGGTTAGAGTGTTGGGCCAGTACTACCTGGTTAGAGTGTTGGGCCCAGTATCCTGGGTTAGAGTGTTGGGCCAGTATCCTAGTGGTTAGAGTGTTGGGCCAGTAGCCTAGTGGTTAGAGTGTTGGGCCAGTATCCTAGTGGTTAGAGTGATGTGCCAGTACCCTACTGCTTAGAGTGTTGGGCCAGTATCCTAGTGGTTAGAGTGTTGGGCCAGTAACCTAGTGGTTAGAGTGTTGGGCCAGTATCCTAGTGGTTAGAGTGTTGGGCAGGTAGCCTAGTGGTTAGAGTGTTGGGCAGGTGTTGGAGCAGTAGTATCCTAGTGGTTAGAGTGTTGGGCCAGTATCCTACTGGTTAGAGTGTTGGGCCAGTATCCTAGTGGTTAGAGTGTTGGGCCAGTATCCTAGTGGTTAGAGTGTTGGGCAGTATCCTAGTGGTTAGAGTGTTGGGCCAGTAACCTAGTGGTTAGAGTGTTGGGCCAGTAGCCTAGTGGTTGGGCCAGAGTGTTGGGCCAGTAGCCTAGTGGTTAGAGTGTTGGGTCAGTATCCTACTGGTTAGAGTGTTGGGCCAGTATCCTGTGGTTAGAGTGTTGGGCCAGTATCCTAGTGGTTAGAGTGTTGGGCAGTAACCTAGTGGTTAGTAGC
>NW_026282153.1:0-7500 GCF_023373465.1 Oncorhynchus keta | reverse complement strand
CATAGGTTCTCAATTGGAACCATACTTAGGCAGCCTCTGATTAAACCATACTTAGGTAGCGCTCTGATTGGAAAACCATACTTAGGTAGCTCTGATTGGGAACCATACTTAGGTAGCTCTGATTGGGAACCATACTTAGGTAGCTCTGATTGGGAACCATACTTAGGTAGCTCTGATTGGGAACCATACTTAGGTAGCTCTGATTGGGAACCATACTTAGGTAGCTCTTGCCCACATGGGTTCTCAATCAGGGACAGCTGTCTATCGTTGTCTCTGATTGGGAACCATACTTAGGTAGCTCTGATTGGGAACCATACTTAGGTAGCTCTGATTGGGAACCATACTTAGGTAGCTCTGATTGGGAACCATACTTAGGTAGCTCTGATTGGGAACCATACTTAGGTAGCTCTGATTGGGAACCATACTTAGGTAGCTCTGATTGGGGAACCAATCAGGTAGCTGATTGGGAACCCATACTTAGGTAGCTCTGATTGGGAACCATACTTAGGTAGCTCTGATTGGGAACCATACTTATGTAGCTCTGATTGGGGAACCATACTTAGGTAGCTCTGATTGGGAACCATACTTAGGTAGCTCTGATTGGGAACCATACTTAGGTAGTTCTGATTGGGAACCATACGTAGGTAGCTCTGATTGGGAACCATACTTAGGTAGCTCTGATTGGGAACCATACTTAGGTAGCTCTGATTGGGAACCATTCTTAGGTAGCTCTGATTGGGAACCATACTTGTTAGCTCTGATTGGGAACCATACTTAGGAACTGTTCATTTTCCCTTAGTAGCTCTGTTAAACCAGAAGGTAGCTCCTGATTGGGAACCTTACTCAGGTAGCCTGATTGGGAACCATACAGAGGAAGCTCTGCCTAGAAGGGTTTTGTGGGTAGTCTCCTTTCTGTATGACGTTGAGACTGGACAGAACTGTTCATTTTCCTCTTTGCTGGCTTTTGCATCCCGGAGTCTGTTTCTACTGTATCATGAACACGTTCACGACTGCGCCTTGGTCCAGTCATTCACAGAAGGCCAGAGGATCCCAGACCCTCTTGCAATTATGCTGACTGAAACAGCTGAAAACTGTTGTACTGATTAAAGAAGGAAGCAAACTGGCCTCCTTCACCTGTTGAGTTGAGAGCATCAGTGTTTGAACCCCTCTGATTACAGACTCAAAATGGCCAGAAACAAAGACCTTTCCTCTGAACTCATCAATTGATTCTTGTTCTGAGAAAATGAAGGCTATTCCATGCGAGAATTTGCCAAGAAACTGACGATCTCGTTCAGCGCTCTATACTACCCTGACAGAACAGCGACAGACTGGCTCTAACCAGAATAGAAGGAGGAGTCCCGGAGTCTCCTCGGTCACAGCTGAGCAACAAGTACATTAGAGTGTCTAGTTTGAGAAACAGACGCCCACAAGTCCTCAACTGGCAGCTTCATCCCAGAAAGCACCAGTCTCAACGTCAACAGTGAAGAGGCGACTCAGGAACCCCGGGATGCTGGCCTTCTAGGCAGAGTTGCAAAGAAAAAGCCATATCTCAGACTGGCCAATAAAAATTAAATATTAAGCTGGGCAAAAGAACACAGACACTGGACAGAGGAACTCTGCCTAGAAGGCCAGCATCCTGGAGTCTCCTCTTCACTGTTGACGTTGAGACTGGACAGAGGAACTCTGCCTAGAAGGCCAGCATCCCGGAGTCGCCTCTTCACTGAGACTGACGTGGAGACTGGACAGAGACTGGAACTCTGCCTAGAAGGCCAGCATCCCGGAGTCTCCTCTTCACTGTTGACGTTGAGACTGGACAGAGGAACTCTGCCTGAAGAAGGCCAGCATCCCTGCCGAGGCCAGCAGTCTCCTCTTCACTGTTGATGTTGAGACTGGACAGAGGAACTCTGCCTAGAAGGCCAGCATCCCAGAGTCTCCTCTTCATTGTTGACGTTGAGACTGGACAGAACTCTGCCTAGTCTCTCCCGAGAAGGCCAGCATCCCAGAGTCTCCTCTTCACTGTTGACGTTGAGACTGGACAGAGGAACTCTGCCAAGAATGCCAGCATCCCGGAGTCGCCTCTTCACTGTTGACGTTGAGACTGCTGTTTTGTGTGTGATTAGTGCTCTGTTCAAGTAGATTGTGATTTTACTGTGGTCTGATAGGGTGTCAGTGGACTGACTGTGAACGCTCTGAGAGACTCTGGGTTGAGGTCAGTGATAAAGTAGTCTACAGTACTACTGCCAAGAGGTGAGCTATAGGTGTACCTATCATAGGAGTCCCCTCGAAGCCTTCCGACTATGTACATACCCAGGATGTAACAGAGCTGTAGGTGTACCTACCATAGGAGTCCCCTCAAGCCTTCCGTTGACTATGTACATACCAAGCGTGCTGCAGAGCTGCAGGAGTTGTGACCCATTTTTGTTGGTTGTCATAGTTATGCCTAGGGGGGCATATGTGGGAGGGAATGCTGTCACCTCCAGGCAGGTGTTTGTCCCCCTGTGTGCTGAGAGTGTCAGGTTCTTGTCTGGTTCTGGCATTTAGGTCGCCACAGACTAGTACATGTCCCTGGGCCTGAAAATGATTGATTTCTCCAGGATGGAGAAGCTGTCTTCATTAAAGTATGGGATTCTGGTGGGGGGGATATAGGTAGCACACAGGAGGACATTTTACTCTGTTAAGATCATTTTTTGAATTTCTAGCCAAATGTAAAATGTTCCTGTTTGATTAATTTAATAGAGTGAGTTAGGTCTGCTCTATACCAAATTAGCAAACCCCCGAGTCCCTTCCCTCTGTTTCACACCTGGTAGTGTGGTGATGGGACTACCAGCTCCCTGTAACCTAGAGGGCAACCAGTGGGTCTGTCTCCCTATACCACCCACCTGGTAGTGTGGTAGATGGGACTACCAGCTCTCTGTAACCTAGAGGACAACCAGTGGGTCCGTCTCCTCTATACCACCCACCTGGTAGTGTGGTGATGGGACTACCAGCTCTCTGTAACCTAGAGGACAACCAGTGGGTCTGTCTCCTCTATACCACCCACCTGGTAGTGTGGTAGATGGGACTACCAGCTCTCTGTAACCTAGAGGACAACCAGTGGGTCTGTCTCCTCTATACCACCCACCTGGTAGTGTGGTGGATGGGACTACCAGCTCTGTAACCTAGAGGACAACCAGTGGGTCTGTCTCCTCTATACCACCCACCTGGTAGTGGGTGGATGGGACTACCAGCTCTCTGTAACATAGAGGGCAACCAGTGGGTCCATCTCCTCTATACCACCCACCTGGTAGTGTGGTGGATGGGACTACCAGCTCTCTGTAACCTAGAGGGCAACCAGTGGGTCCATCTCCCTCTATACCACCCACCTGGTAGTGTGGTAGATGGGACTACCAGCTCTCTGTAACCTAGAGGACAACCAGTGGGTCCATCTCCTCTATACCACCCACCTGGTAGTGTGGTAGATGGGACTACCAGCTCTCTGTAACCTAGAGGGCAACCAGTGGGTCCATCTCCTCTATACCACCCACCTGGTAGTGTGGTGGATGGGACTACCAGCTCTCTGGGTAACCACTCCACCTAGTGTGGTGATGGGACTACCAGCCAACCTAGAGGGCAACCAGTGGGTCCATCTCCTATACCACCCACCTGGTAGTGGTGATGGGACTACCAGCTCTCTGTAATCTAGAGGACAACCAGTGGTCCATCTCCTCTATACCACCCACCTGGTAGTGGTGGATGGGTAACCTAGAGGGCAACCAGTGGGTCTGTCTCCTCTATACCACCCACCTGGTAGTGTGGTGGATGGGACTACCAGCTCTCTGTAACCTAGAGGGCAACCAGTGGGTCCATCTCCTCTATACCACCCACCTGGTAGTGTGGTGGATGGGACTACCAGCTCTCTGTAACCTAGAGGGCAACCAGTGGGTCCATCTCCCATACCACCCACCTGGTAGTGTGGTGATGGGACTACCAGCTCTCTGTAACCTAGAGGGCAACCAGTGGGTCCATCTCCTCTTATACCCACCTGGTTGGGTGGATGGGACTACCAGCTCTCTGAACCTAGAGGGCAACCAGTGGGTCTGTCTCCCTATACACCCACCTGACATTTCTTTGGTGAAGTCCAGGTTCCTGCTCTTTAGGCCAAAGGCAGATGACCTCAGGCCTTGAATTCCACGAGAGATGGTGAAGGTTTTGTGTTCCATAAAGTGTCCAGTGGGTCCAATGCTGTTAGTCTATCAGTAACTGTCATCTGGAGATGTTCCACCCACCTGGTAGTGTGGTCTCCGTCTCCTGGATGGGTAGATAACATACCAGTAAACATTAAGCCTACAACAGTTTCAAAACTCCGTAAAGACATTACAAATGTCAGTCTCCGGACAACATAAATATGGGTTGTATTTACAATGTGGTCCATCTCCTCTCTCTAACAGGTCACAAATCTCTTGCTCCTGGTACTGTGTGAATTTCACCCAGTAGATATGACAAAATTGGATATGTTTTGAATCTTTGTGGATCTGTGTGATCTGGGGGAAATATGTCTCTAATATGGTCATACATTGGGCAGGAGGTTAGGAAGTGCAGCTCAGTTCCACCTCATTTTGTGGGCAGTGAGCACATGTCTTCTCTTGAGAGCCATGTCTGCCTACGGCGGCCTTTCTCAATAGCAAGGCTATGCTCACTGAGTCTGTACATAGTCAAAGCTTTCCTTAATTTTGGGTCAGTCACAGTGGTCAGGTATTCTGCCGCTGTGTACTCTGTGTAGGGCCAAATAGCATTCTAGTTTGCTCTGTTTTTTTGTTAATTCTTTCCAATGTGTTAAGTAATTATCTTTTGTTTTTTTTCTCATGATTTGGTTGGGTCTAATTGTGCTGTTGTCCTGGGGCTCTGTAGGGTGTGTTTGTGTTTGTGAACAGAGCCCCAGGACCAGCTTGCTTAGGGACTCTTCTCCAGGTTCATCTCTCTGTTTGTGATGGCTTTGTTATGGAAGGTTTGTGAATCGCTTCCTTTTAGGTGGTTGTAACATTTAATGGCTCTTTTCTGGATTTTGATAATTAGTGGGTATCGGCTAATTCTGCTCTGCATGCATTATTTGGTGTTTTCGTTGTACACGGAGGATACGGAGCTGCAGAGTCTCAATGTATGTTTGTCCCATTTTGTGAAGTCTTGGTTGTCGGACCCCAGACCTCAAACCATGGCAATGGGCTCTATGACTGATTCAAATTTTTTAGCCATCCTATTAAAATTCATCTCAGAATGCCCTCTCCTTGTCTCTCAGATGACAAAAGAGAAAAGGCTCCTGTCTCTGTGCTCTGTCTCTGTCAGCTGTCTCTGAAGAGCTCTGATGGTCTTATCTCCGAAATGTCTTCCTTCATTTGATCAATGTTCCGTCTCCGTAATTGTCTCTGTTTCTGTTGATCAGTCTTTTGCACCAATGTCTCTGTCTCTCTAATGAATCATTGTTGAAGCTAAATAGTCACATCAATATACACATCAATATACAACAATATACACTATTCACATCAATATAAACTATCAATATACACATCAATATCACAGCACGTCAATATTCACCTGTTAACATTTTTACACGGGATAAATCAAGGTCAGACAGAGTATTTCTTGGTAATCTTAAACAAATCACGTTGAAACAAAAGTATAAACTATGGTTTAACAAAAAGAAGACATCAATATAGAGTTGAATCAATATAAATATAACTAAACGTTTGACATCACCAGATTTTGAAATGATGAAAAATATGACTAACATTCCACCCATAAAGTCACGAGAGGGGCGACTTTTAACTGCAGGAAACGGAGCTACAAGACAATGTATGTATTGATCCACTACAACGGGGTGTCGCCTGGAGAAAATGGTGATGATGAAAAATGACATCCTATTAATTATCTCAGAGCGACTTTCGACAAGCTGTCGGCTGAAAGAGAAAAGGCTTTCTCTGTGCTGTCATATATGCAGCCAGATGAAGAGCACTGATGGATTATGGGAAATGTCTTCCTTCATTTGATCAATGTTGTGAACCGTAATTAATTAAAACTTTTTGATCAGTTTTTGCACAATGTGCATAATGAATCATTGTTGAAGCTAAATAGTCACATCAATATACACATCAATATACACATTCACATCAATATACACTATACACATCAATATACACTATTCACATCAATATACACATTCACATCAATATACACTATTCAATCAATATACACTATTCACATCAATATACACTATTCAATCAATATACACTATTCACATCAATATACACTATTCACATCAATATACACTATTCACATCAATATAAACATCAATATACACTATTCACATCAATATACACATCAATATACACTATTCACATCAATATACACATCAATATACACATCAATATACACTATTCACATCAATATACACATCAATATACACATCAATATACACATCAATATACACTATTCACATCAATATACACTATTCACATCAATATACACATCAATATACACATCAATATACACTATTCACATCAATATACACATTCACATCAATATACACATCAATATACACATCAATATACACTATTCACATCAATATACACATCAATATACACATCAATATAAACACATCAATATACACTATTCAATAATACACATCAATATACACATCAATATATAAACATCAATATACACATCAATATACACATCAATATACACTATTCACATCAATATACACATCAATATAAACATCAATATACACTATTCAAATATACACATCAATATACACATCAATCATACACATCAATATACACTATTCACATCAATATATACACTATTCACATCATATACACATCAATATACACAATATCACATCAATATACACATCAATATACACTATTCACATCAATATACACATCAATATATTAATTATTCACATCAATATATACATCACATCAATATACACATCAATATACACATCAATATACACATCAATATAAACATCAATATAAACATCAATATACACATCAATATACACATCAATATACACTATTCACATCAATATACACTATTCACATCAATATAAACATCAATATACACATCAATATACACATCAATATACACATCAATATAAACATCAATATACACATCAATATACACATCAATATACACATCAATATACACTATTCACATCAATATACACATCAATATACACATCAATATACACATCAATATACACATCAATATACACATCAATATACACTATTCACATCAATATACACTATTCACATCAATATACACATCAATATACACTATTCACATCAATATACACATCAATATACACATCAATATACACATCAATATACACATCAATATTCACATCAATATACACATCAATATAAACATCAATATACACATCAATATACACTATTGACATCAACATAAACATCAATATACACATCAATATACACTAACGATGGTGCCGAAAGAGATGGTCGCCTC
>NW_026282152.1:0-769 GCF_023373465.1 Oncorhynchus keta | reverse complement strand
TGTCAGGTGAGGACAGAAACCATATTCAGATTGAGTTATGACTGTCAGGTGTGGACAGAAACCATATTCAGATTGAGTTATGACTGTCAGGTGAGGACAGAAACCATATTCAGATTGAGTTGGGACTGTCAGGTGAGGACAGAAACCATATTCAGATTGAGTTGGGACTGTCAGGTGAGGAAAGAAACCATATTCAGGTGAGGACAGAAACCATATTCAGATTGAGTTGGGACTGTCAGGTGAGGACAGAAACCATATTCAGATTGAGTTATGACTGTCAGGTGAGGACAGAAACCATATTCAGATTGAGTTGGGACTGTCAGGTGAGGACAGAAACCATATTCAGATTGAGTTGGGACTGTCAGGTGAGGACAGAAACCATATTCAGATTGAGTTGGGACTGTCAGGTGACAGAAACCATATTCAGATTGAGTTGGGACTGTCAGGTGAGGACAGAAACCATATTCAGATTGAGTTATGACTGTCAGGTGAGGACAGAAACCATATTCAGATTGAGTTGGGACTGTCAGGTGTGGACAGAAACCATATTCAGATTGAGTTGGGACTGTCAGGTGAGGACAGAAACCATATTCAGATTGAGTTATGACTGTCAGGTGTGGACAGAAACCATATTCAGATTGAGTTATGACTGTCAGGTGAGGACAGAAACCATATTCAGATTGAGTTGGGACTGTCAGGTGAGGACAGAAACCATATTCAGATTGAGTTGGGACTGTCAGGTGTGGACAGAAACCATATTCAGATTGAG
>NW_026282151.1:0-15443 GCF_023373465.1 Oncorhynchus keta | reverse complement strand
CATTTACCGGTCATTCTGATATTAATGCTCGCTATGGGAACACAGGATGGCCGGGCAGTGATAGTTGTACATTTCCATCACTCTGTTGTGTTGATTTCATCATGTCCATTAGGTGATGTTTTTACACTATAGAATCATATTGCAAGTCGCGCGCATTTGCAATATGTTTCAATGTGCATTTACCATATGAAATTTGACATGCTCAAAATGCCACAAAATTGACTGGTCTGATGAACACAGGATGGCTGAGCAGTGATAGTTGTACATTTCCATCACCTGTTGTGTTGATTTCATCATGTCCATTTGTTTATGTTTCTCACTTTTGCAAAGTCACTGTGCATTTGCAATATGGTTCAATGGGCAGGTACCATCACGAATTTGTCATGCTATAAAAATCCTGCAGGAATGTGAAATTGACTGGTCGCTACAGTGAACACAGGATGGCCGGGCAGTGATAGTTGTACATTTCCATCACTCGTTGTGTTGATTTCATCATGTCCATTAGGTGATGTTTTTACACTATAGAATCATATTGCAAATGCACGTGCATTTTGTGCAATATGGTAACCCAAAAATAAACCATATGAAATTTGACGGCTCAAAAAATGATAAATTGACTGGTCTGATGGACACAGGATGGCCGAGCAGTGATAGTTGCATTTCCATCACTCGTTGTGTTGATTTCATCATGTCCATTAGGTGATGTTTTTCACTATAGAATCATATTGCAAGTGCGCGCGCATTTGCAATATGTTTCAATGTGCATTTACCATATGAAATTTGAAATGCTCAAAAATGCAAAATTGACTGGTCTGATGGACACAGGATGGCGAGCAGTGATAGTTGTACATTTCCATCACTCGTTGTGTTGATTTCATCATGTCCATTAGGTGATGTTTTTCACTATAGAATCATATTGCAGAGTGCGCGCGCATTTTGCAATATGTTTCAATGTGCATTTACCATATGAAATTTGACATGCTCAAAAATGCAAAATTGACTGGTCTGATGGACACAGGATGGCCGAGCAGTGATAGTTGTACATTTCCATCACTCGTTGTGTTGATTTCATCATGTCCATTAGGTGATGTTTTTCACTATAGAATCATATTGCAGAGTGCGCGCGCATTTGCAATATGTTTCAATGTGCATTTACCATATGAAATTTGACATGCTCAAAAATGCAAAATTGACTGGTCTGATGAACACAGGATGGCTGAGCAGTGATAGTTGTACATTTCCATCACTCGTTGTGTTGATTTCATCATGTCCATTTGTTTATGTTTTCTCACTTTTGCAAAGTCACTGTGCATTTGCAATATGGTTCAATGGGCAGGTACCATCACGAATTTGTCATGCTATAAAAATCCTGCAGGAATGTGAAATTGACTGGCCCGATGAACTCGGGATAGCTGGGCAGTGATTCTGGTTCATCTCCATGGCTCGTTAGGGTTGATTTCAGAATGTCACTTTTGGTGATGGTCCTCTCCGTTTAAACATATTGCTAATGTACAAAGAGTCAACTAGCAAGTCAGTGTCCATCAGTCAATTAGATGTCATTTTGACACCAAACTGATACCAATTGACACCAAACCCACTTTTCCAACTCATTTAGAAGCCAACTATCATATATGTCAGAGCAGGCCCATAATTCACAGCGCCTTTAGTTTAAAACATAATAAAACGTAAAACACATAGTTACGTTTCTGGCTGCGGGTCCAGGTCAGACATATGTAGAGCCTATGTGAGGCGACCCGAATCCCGAGGTTTCGGCTCGATAGGTCACTTCGGTGCCGAGTAAACCCTAATTGGTGCTGAAAATCCACTTTTTTCCATGCTCTTGCTATGGGGTCCTTGAATGAGCCTATCGGACCAGAAGCGTTGGGGTCCGTCTCTATGGGCGAGCCGGTTCCAATGCACCTAGTCTTGTGTCTCTGAGACTTTTCTAAATGTCGCCATTTTCGTAATGGTCAAAATGAATTGAAATCATTGCAAATGTACAAGGCTATTTCTCGGTCCGAGAGCACCTTCTAGAGCCACCTAACTCACCACACTCGGCCAGGAGTCTAGAACAGGTTTCGTTTTGAACTCTGCGGTCTGACGGTTCTTGCACAGCTCGGGTAAACTAATATTGAGGCACTGTCTGTCTCTACAAACTATCGTCCCTCCTTCCAAGTTGTGTGTCTGTGTATTGGTTTCCTTTGAAATTTTATGGGAAAAATGACTGATTTACAGTTCATGGGGTTGCCCTAATCACACATATGAAGTTTTGGACAGATCTGACTTTTTTAACCCCTCGAAACAGCCCCTGAGACACCAATTAAGGCACTTCCAGTTATCACAGGAAACTATAAGTCCAACACATATCCTCACTGGGCTATGCTTTTACAGAATCCTGTGTTTTAAGTCATACGTTAAAATTGACTGATTTACACAGGGTTGAATGCACTATGTCTATCAAACTGCAGGCAGGTAATGGAAAAACACTTTTAGGTGATTTAACCCGCTTCCGGTTGGTCCGGAAGCCTAGAAATCAACACAGGTGAGACTCATACTGGCCTGATGGACTGTTATCAAAGACAGTTCATCGGCCATTCATAACCATATAGACTTCAGGTTGAATTTAGGGGTGCAGGCAATGTATTCCTATGGGGAGAGAAGTCAATGCAAACTATTTGAAGTAAGCACCTTCTTTTTAACTATTAGGTTAATGCCACGATTAACGTTGAAGCACTTGCAGTCGGAAGGACCTTAAGGCGTGCCTGAGATTGGTGTGCTTCTCACCCTAACGGTTCTCTCCTGTCACCCAAGCAAATGACGTTGTGGGGCAGAGCTTCATTTTGCGTTCACTTTTAATGGTCGCCTAGCTCAGACCGAGAAGGCGAGCTACAGTCCAGCGGG
This sequence comes from Oncorhynchus keta, assembly GCF_023373465.1. NCBI lineage: Eukaryota > Metazoa > Chordata > Actinopteri > Salmoniformes > Salmonidae > Oncorhynchus > Oncorhynchus keta. Next base: position 12,542 of record NW_026282151.1, on the reverse strand, counting down.
ATATCGTTGAACTCGGCACAGCCTAGACATTATGTTTATGCCATTGCCTGCTCTCTGTGTCTTTGAGAACCACACTTTTCACTCCATCCTTGCTGTGTGTGCGTGTGAGCTTTTCTTTGACATCTGTTGGGAGAGATGACTGATTTACAGTTCATGAGGTTACCTAGTCACACATATGAAGTTTTGAAAAGATCTGACCTTTTAACCCTTGGAAACTGCCACTGTGACATCATTAAAGGCACTTCCGGTTGCTGGGAAGCTATAAGAAGTAAACCCATGTGATTGACATAGAAACTTACAGAATCCTGAGTTTAAGTCCTTACGTTAGAATTGACTGATTTACACAGGGTTGAATGCACTATGTCTATCAAACTGCAGGCAGGTAATGGAAAAACACTTTTAGGGTGATTTTAACCACTTCCGGTTGGTGGAAGCCTAGAATCAACACAGGTAGACCTCATACTGGCCTGATGGACTGTTGTAAAGACAGGTTCATACGGCATTCATAGCCCATATAGACTTCAGGTTGAATTTAGGGGTGCAGGCAATGTATTCCTATGGGGAGAGAAATCAATGCAAACTATTTGAAGTAAACACCTTCTTTTAACTATTAAGGGTTAATGCCACACGGTCAAGTTAGGCTTGCACGGATCGGAAGGACCTTAGGAACGTACCTGAGGTCGGGTGTGCTTCTCACCCTAACGGTTCTCTCACTGTCACCCAAAGCAAATGACGTTGTGGGGCAGGCTTCATTTTGGGCCTACTTTTCTAATGGTCGCTGCGCTCAGACCGAGCGAGCTACGGTCAAGCGGGATATCTCGTTGAACTCGGCACGGCCTAGACATTATGTTTATGCCATTGCCTGCTCTCTGTGTCTTTGAGAACCACACTTTTCACTCCATCCTTGCTGTGTGTGCGTGTGAGAGCTTTTCTTTGACATCTGTTGGGAGAGATGACTGATTTACAGTTCATGAGGGTTACCTAGTCACACATATGAAGTTTTGAAAAGATCTGACTTTTTTAACCCCTCAGAAACAGCCCCTGAGACACCAATTAAGGCACTTCCGGTTGTCACAGGAAGCTATAAGTCAACATATATCCTCACTGGGCTATGCTTTTACAGAATCCTGAGTTTTAAGTCCTTACGTTAAGAATTGACTGATTTACACAGGGTTGAATGCACTATGTCTATCAAACTGCAGGCAGGTAATGGAAAAACACTTTTAGGGTGATTTTAACCACTTCCAGTTGGTCCAGGAAGCCTAGAATCAACACAGGTAGACCTCATACTGGCCTGATGGACTGTTACCAAAGACAGGTTCATACGGCATTCATAACCCATATAGACTTCAGGTTGAATTTAGGGGGTGCAGGCAATGTATTCCTATGGGGAGAAATCAATGCAAACTATTTGAAGTAAACACCTTCTTTTAACTATTAGGGTTAATGCCACACGGTCAAGGTTAGGCTTGCACGGATCGGAAGGACCTTAGGAACGTACCTGAGGTCGAATTGTGCTTCTCACCTAACGGTTCTCTCACTGTCACCCAAAAGCAAATGACATTGAGGGCCAGGCTTCCTTTTGCGCCTTCTTTTTTTCAAGGTCGCTGCACTCCAGAGCGAGCTACGGTCAAGCGGGCGTCTCGTTGAACTCTGCACAGCCTGGAGACTATGGTGATGCCATTTTTTTGTGTTGATTTCAGAATGCCATTTTGGTGATGGTCCCTCTCCGTTTAAACATATTGCTAATGTACAAAAGTCAACTAGCAAGTCAGTGTCCACCAGTCAATTAGATGTCATTCTGACACCAAACTGATACCAATTGACACCAAACCCACTTTTTCCAACTCATTTAGAAGCCAACTATCACATATGTCAGAGCAGGCCATAATTCACAGCGCCATTAGTTTAAAACATAATAAAAACGTAAAACACATAGTTACGTTCTAGCTGCGGGTCCAGGTCAGACATTATGTGAAGGCCTATGTGAGCGACCCGAATCCCGAGTTTTCGGCTCGATAGGTCCTTCGGTGCCCGAGTAAAACCCTAATTGGTGCTGAAAATCCACTTTTTTCCATGCCTTGCTATGGGGTCCTTGAATGAGCTATCGGACCGAAAACGTTGGGGTCCGTCTCTATGGGCCGAGCGGTTCAATGCACCTAGTCTTGTGTCTCTGAGACTTTTCTAAATGTCGCCATTTTCGTAATGGTCAAAATGAATTGAAATCATTGCAAATGTACGAGGCTATTTCTCGGTCCGAGAACCTTCTAGAGCCACCTAACTCACCACGCACTATCGACCCGAGGTCTAGAACAGGTTTCTAAAGTTTCGGAACTCTAGGTCTGACGGTTCTTTTTTTAGCTCGAACAAAGCTAACTATTGGAGGCACTGTCTGTCTCTACAAACCCCAATACGTCCCTCCTTCCAAGTTGTGTGTCTGTGTGATTTAGTTTTCCTTTGAAATTTTATGGGAAAAATGACTGATTTACAGTTCATGGGGGTTGCCTAATCACACATATGAAGTTTTGGACAGATCTGACTTTTTTAACCCCTCGAAACAGCCCCTGAGACACCAATTAAGGCACTTCCGGTTGTCACAGGAAGCTATAAGTCAACACATATCCTCACTGGGCTATGCTTTTACAGAATCCTGAGTTTTAAGTCCTTACGTTAAGAATTGACTGATTTACACAGGGTTGAATGCACTATGTCTATCAAACTGCAGGCAGGTAATGGAAAAACACTTTTAGGGTGATTTTAACCACTTCCGGTTGGTCCAGGAAGCTTAGAATCAACACAGGTAGACCTCATACTGGCCTGATGGACTGTTACCAAAGACAGGTTCATACGGCATTCATAACCCATATAGACTTCAGGTTGAATTTAGGGGTAAAGGCAATGTATTCCTATGGGGAGAGAAATCAATGCAAACTTTTTGAAGTAAACACCATCTTTTAACTATTAAGGGTTAATGCCACACTGTCAACGTTAGGCTTGCACGGATCGGAAGGACCTTAGGAACATACCTGAGGTCGAATTGTGCTTCTCACCCTAACGGTTCTCTCACTGTCACCCAAAAGCAAATGACGTTGTGGGGCAGGCTTCATTTTGGGCCTACTTTTCTAATGGTCGCTGCGCTCAGACCGAGCGAGCTACGGTCAAGCGGGATATCTCGTTGAACTCGGCACGGCCTAGACATTATGTTTATGCCATTGCCTGCTCTCTGTGTCTTTAAGAACCACACTTTTTCACTCCATCCTTGCTGTGTGTGCGTGTGAGAGCTTTTCTTTGACATCTGCTGGGAGAAATGACTGATTTACAGTTCATGAGGGTTACCTAGTCACACATATGAAGTTTTGAAAAGATCTGACCTTTTTAACCCATGGAAACTGCCACTGTGACACCATTAAAGGCACTTCCGGTTGGCACAGGAAGCTATAAATAAACTCATATCATGATTGGGGTATGCCTTTACAGAATCCCGAGTTTTAAGTCTTTACGTTAAGAACTGAGTTATTTACGGAGGGTTTAGTGAGTGTGTGTTATTTCAGAAAATCATAGAAAATCACAGAAATCTCGCAGAGCTCCGCAGCACACTTTAAAAAGATTCGTAAGAACAACCTGCAACTGGATCTGTAACCGTTGAAAAAAAAAAAAAAAAAAACACCTATCCGTGAACATCACCAAGGTGTCGTTGTACGATTTCTCTTAAATGACGATAGATAAATGGCTGGTTCTTTTTATTGACACCGGAGGCTCCTTGACTTTGACGTGAAGTGGAAAAATAATTTCTCTATTTTCATTTTGGACCTTTAATCCCAGATAAATGGCCATAACTCAAAAACCGTTGAGGCCTAGACGCCATCTTGTTCGGGGCCAACTGCCCATTATGCCGCCCCTACGCTCACCGAGTTTCGGCTTCTAAATATTTTCAGTTTTTCGAGATAAGGCCCCGTCGTGAATCGTGATGTTTTGTAGCAATAGCCATATGATTGCTTATGCCCTCTTGTGGGAATTTCCGGGACATGGGAAAAATGACATAAATCTTATTATTTTTGTAAAACGGAAACCGAATGTCCGACAACGTTCATTTGATGACTTCCTGGTAGGTCCGGCCCTGCCGCTCGGCCCGACGCCGTCCGCGAATTTTACAAACGATTTCGGACGTCTAGTAAGGGACCGTACATTTGCAATATGGACTTTCTCACTAACCATACAGGTACTGCCGAATTCTTCCCTTAAGGTATGTTAGTTACCAGAGAGACGACAGCATGTTAGTTACCAGAGAGACGACAGAATGTTAGTTACCAGAGAGACGACAGAAGGTTAGTTACCAGAGAGACAACAGTATGTTAGTTACCAGAGAGACGACAGAAGGTTAGTTACCAGAGAGACGACAGAAGGTTAGTTACCAGAGAGACGCGACAGAAGGTTAGTTACCAGAGAGACTCAGAAAGCAGTTACAGAGAGACACTGATCTAGGATACAGATCCTCCCTGCCCATTCATTATAAACAGAAAGCCTACAACAGAAGCTAAGTTATCCAGAGATCGCACTCCCTACCAGAGAGTTTTAGAATATGGGCCCAGAGAGACTCTTGAAGGTTGTTACAGAGAACAAGGTCACAGAAGTTGTTACCAGAACACATCTCTGGTTGGTTACCAGAGAGACTCTCCTCTCCTCTCCAGAGAGACGAGACTCCTTCCTTACCAGAGAGGCGACAGACGGTTAGTTTAGAGAGACAACAGAAGCTAAGTTACCAGAGAGACTCCTCTCCTCTCTTCTACCAGAGAGACGACAGAAGGTTAGTTACCAGAGAGACGACAGAAGGTTCCTTACCAGAGAGGCTCCTCAGAAGGTTCTCTTACCAGAAGGTTCCTTCCTTACCAGAGAGGCGAGACAGAAGGTTAGTTACCAGAGAGACGACAGAGAGGTTAGTTACCAGAGAGACGAGACAGAAGGTTAGTCTTCCAGAGAGACTCTTCAGAAGGTTCTCTACCAGAGACATCCAGACTTAGTTACCAGAGAGACTCGTTACCAGAGAGGCGACCAAGAGCATTATTTACCAGAGAGGCGACAGAAGGTTAGTTACCAGAGACACAGAAGGTTAGTTACCAGAGACTTCCAGACAGGCTCAGAAGGTTTCTTACCAGAGAGACTCTCAGAAGGTTCCTTACCAGAGAGACCAGAAGGTTAGTTACCAGAGACAGAAGGTTCGTTACCAGAGACGACAGAAGGTTAGTTACCAGAGAGACAGAAGGTTCTTACCAGAGAGGACGACAGAAGGTTAGTTACCAGAGAGACGACAGAAGGTTAGTTACCAGAGAGACGCGACAGAAGGTTAGTTACCAGAGAGACGAGACAGAAGGTTAATTACCAGAGACGACAGTAGGTTAGTTACCAGAGAGACGACAGAAGGTTCGTTACCAGAGAGACGACAGAAGGTTAGTTACCAGAGAGACCAGAAGGTTCGTTACCAGAGACGACAGAAGGTTAGTTACCAGAGAGACAGAAAAGGTTTGGACAAAAATGAATGGCATGTCATTGGCATCGGACAAACCATATACACATTGGCCAATACCACCCAATTCGGCGTTGATTCATCCAAAGTGTATTGCAAATGCCATATGGTAATTGCCAGTTGTAACACTTTAAAAATTCAACAGGGGGCAAATGCGCTCCACCGGGGTTTTTCATATTGGATATGTAACCCAAATTAATGTCCAAAAGTAAAATTTTGAAAAAATGAACTTTTTTTCAAAAACTTATCACCCCTTAAAAAAGTGCTTTCTGGACCGTTTTTCGAAATTCTTTCGATTTTTTTGTCAATTACACATGTGTAAGAACTGTATGAATATACTTTTGTCCAATTTTATTATCATAATTTTTTTAAATTTTTTATATGCGCATAAGGAATATGTTTTGTCCAATTCCAATATGATTTCATAGGAAGTCAAAAGTCAAAAGTCAAAAATGTCAAAATTTTGTAAAAAACTTCACACACCCATAAAAAAGTGCTTTCTGGACCGTTTTTCGAAATTCTTTCGATTTTTTGTCAATTACACATGTGTAAGAACTGTATGAATATACTTTTGTCCAATTTTATTATCATAATTTTTTTTTTTTTTTTACATGCGCATAAGGAATATGTTTTGTCCAATTCCAATATGATTTCATAGGAAGTCAAAAGTCAAAAGTCAAAAATGTCAAAATTTTGTAAAAAACTTCACACACCCATAAAAAAGTGCTTTCTGGACCGTTTTTCGAAATTCTTTCGATTTTTTGTCAATTACACATGTGTAAGAACTGTATGAATATACTTTTGTCCAATTTTATTATCATAATTTTTTTTTTTTTTACATGCGCATAAGGAATATGTTTTGTCCAATTTCAATATGATTTCATAGGAAGTCAAAAGTCAAAAATGTCAAAATTTTGTAAAAAACTTCACACACCCTTAAAAAAGTGCTTTCTGGACCGTTTTTGAAATTCTTTCAATTTTTTGTCAATTACACATGTGTAAGAACTGTATGAATATACTTTTGTCCAATTTTATTATCATATTTTTTTATATATTTTTTTAAATTGTGCATAAGGATTTTTTGTGGGCCAAATGACGTAAGAAATTTGACATGCTCAAAAATCCTGCAGAAATGCAAAATTGACTGGCCTGATGAACTCGGGATGGCCGGGCAGTGATAGTTGTTCCTTTCCATCACTCGTTGTGTTGACTTCATCATGTCCATTTTGTGATGTTTTTCACTATATAATCATATTGCAAGTGCACGTGCATTTGCAATATGTTTCAATGTGCATTTACCATATGAAATTTGACCTTGCTCAAAAATGCAAAATTGACTGGTCTGATGAACACAGGATGGCCGAGCAGTGATAGTTGTACATTTCCATCACTCGTTGTGTTGATTTCATCATCTCCATTAGGTGATGTTTTTACACTATAGAATCATATTGCAAATGCACGTGCATTTTGTGCAATATGTTTCAAAAATAAAAATATGAAATGCATTGACCGGTCAAAAATGCAAAATTGACTGGTCTGATGGAACACAGGATGGCCGGGCAGTGATAGTTGTACATTTCCATCACTCGTTGTGTTGATTTCATCATGTCCATTAGGTGATGTTTTACACTATAGAAGCCTTTTCATATTGCAAGTGCGCGTGCATTTGCAATATGTTTCAATGTGCATTTACCATATGAAATTTGAAATGCTCAAAAAATGCAAAATTGACTGGTCTGATGGACACAGGATGGCCGAGCAGTGATAGTTGTACATTTCCATCACTCGTTGTGTTGATTTCATCATGTCCATTAGGTGATGTTTTTACACTATAGAATCATATTGCAAGTGCGCGCAGCATTTTGCAATATGTTTCAATGTGCATTTACCATATGAAATTTGACATGCTCAAAAATGCAAAATTGACTGGTCTGATGGACACAGGATGGCCGAGCAGTGATAGTTGTACATTTCCATCACTCGTTGTGTTGATTTCATCATGTCCATTAGGTGATGTTTTTCACTATAGAATCATATTGCAAATGCACGTGCATTGTTGTGCAACTGGTAACAAAAATAAAAATATGGTTGTAAATGCATTTGACATGTCATTCTGATATTAATTGACTGGCTATGGGAACACAGGATGGCCGGGCAGTGATAGTTGTACATTTCCATCACTCGTTGTGTTGATTTCATCATGTCCATTAGGTGATGTTTTTACACTATAGAATCATATTGCAAGTGCGCGCGCATTTTGCAATATGTTTCAATGTGCATTTACCATATGAAATTTGACATGCTCAAAAATGCAAAATTGACTGGTCTGATGGACACAGGATGGCCGAGCAGTGATAGTTGTACATTTCCATCACTCGTTGTGTTGATTTCATCATGTCCATTAGGTGATGTTTTTCACTATAGAATCATATTGCAAATGCGCGTGCATTTTGCAATATGTTTCAAAAATTTACCATATGAAATTTGACATGCTTTAAAATTCTGAAATTGACTGGTCTGATGAACACAGGATGGCTGAGCAGTGATAGTTGTACATTTCCATCACCTGTTGTGTTGATTTCATCATGTCCATTTGGTGATGTTTTTACACTATAGAATCATTTGCAAAGTCACTGTGCATTTGCAATATGGTTCAATGGGCATTTACCATATGAAATTTGACATGCTATAAAAATCCTGCAAATGTGATTGACTGGTCTGATGGACACAGGATGGCCGAGCAGTGATAGTTGTACATTTCCATCACTCGTTGTGTTGATTTCATCATGTCCATTAGGTGATGTTTTTCACTATAGAATCATATTGCAAATGCACGTGCATTGTTGTGCAACTGTAACCCAAAAATAAAAATATGGTTGTAAATGCATTTACCGGTCATTCTGATATTAATGCTCGCTATGGGAACACAGGATGGCCGGGCAGTGATAGTTGTACATTTCCATCACTCGTTGTGTTGATTTCATCATGTCCATTAGGTGATGTTTTTACACTATAGAATCATATTGCAAGTGCGCGCGCATTTGCAATATGTTTCAATGTGCATTTACCATATGAAATTTGACATGCTCAAAAATGCAAAATTGACTGGTCTGATGGACACAGGATGGCCGAGCAGTGATAGTTGTACATTTCCATCACTCGTTGTGTTGATTTCATCATGTCCATTAGGTGATGTTTTTCACTATAGAATCATATTGCAAGTGCGCGCATTTTGCAATATGTTTCAATGTGCATTTACCATATGAAATTTGACATGCTCAAAAATGCAAAATTGACTGGTCTGATGAACACAGGATGGCTGAGCAGTGATAGTTGTACATTTCCATCACCTGTTGTGTTGATTTCATCATGTCCATTTGTTTATGTTTTCTCACTTTTGCAAAGTCACTGTGCATTTGCAATATGGTTCAATGGGCAGGTACCATCACGAATTTGTCATGCTATAAAATCCTGCAGGAATGTGAAATTGACTGGTCTGATGGACACAGGATGGCCGAGCAGTGATAGTTGTACATTTCCATCACTTGTTGTGTTGATTTCATCATGTCCATTAGGTGATGTTTTTCACTATAGAATCATATTGCAAATGCACGTGCATTGTTGTGCAACTGGTAACCCAAAAATTAAAAATATGGTTGTAAATGCATTTACCGGTCATTCTGATATTAATGCTCGCTATGGGAACACAGGATGGCCGGGCAGTGATAGTTGTACATTTCCATCACTCGTTGTGTTGATTTCATCATGTCCATTAGGTGATGTTTTTACACTATAGAATCATATTGCAAGTGCGCGCGCATTTGCAATATGTTTCAATGTGCATTTACCATATGAAATTTGACATGCTCAAAAATGCAAAATTGACTGGTCTGATGGACACAGGATGGCCGAGCAGTGATAGTTGTACATTTCCATCACTCGTTGTGTTGATTTCATCATGTCCATTAGGTGATGTTTTTCACTATAGAATCATATTGCAAGTGCGCGCATTTGCAATATGTTTCAATGTGCATTTACCATATGAAATTTGACATGCTCAAAAATGCAAAATTGACTGGTCTGATGAACACAGGATGGCTGAGCAGTGATAGTTGTACATTTCCATCACCTGTTGTGTTGATTTCATCATGTCCATTTGTTGATGTTTTCTCACTTTTGCAATCATATTGCAAGTGTGCATTTGCAATATGGTTCAATGTGCATTTACCATATGAAATTTGACATGCTAAAAAATGCAAATGTGAAATTGACTGGTCTGATGGACACAGGATGGCCGAGCAGTGATAGTTGTACATTTCCATCACTCGTTGTGTTGATTTCATCATGTCCATTAGGTGATGTTTTTCACTATAGAATCATATTGCAAATGCACGTGCATTGTTGTGCAACTGGTAACCCAAAAATAAAATATGGTTGTAAATGCATTTACCGGTCATTCTGATATTAATGCTCGCTATGGGAACACAGGATGGCCGGGCAGTGATAGTTGTACATTTCCATCACTCGTTGTGTTGATTTCATCATGTCCATTAGGTGATGTTTTTACACTATAGAATCATATTGCAAGTGCGCGCGCATTTGCAATATGTTTCAATGTGCATTTACCATATGAAATTTGACATGCTCAAAAATGCAAAATTGACTGGTCTGATGGACACAGGATGGCCGAGCAGTGATAGTTGTACATTTCCATCACTCGTTGTGTTGATTTCATCATGTCCATTAGGTGATGTTTTTCACTATAGAATCATATTGCAAATGCACGTGCATTTGCAATATGTTTCAATGTGCATAAAAATATGAAATTTGACATGTCAAAAATGCAAAATTGACTGGTCTGATGGGAACACAGGATGGCTGAGCAGTGATAGTTGTACATTTCCATCACTCGTTGTGTTGATTTCATCATGTCCATTAGGTGATGTTTTACACTATAGAATCATATTGCAAAGTGCACTGTGCATTTGCAATATGTTTCAATGTGCATTTACCATATGAAATTTGACATGCTCAAAAATGCAAAATTGACTGGTCTGATGGACACAGGATGGCCGAGCAGTGATAGTTGTACATTTCCATCACTCGTTGTGTTGATTTCATCATGTCCATTAGGTGATGTTTTTTCACTATAGAATCATATTGCAAATGCACGTGCATTGTTGTGCAACTAGTAACCCAAAAATAAAAATATGGTTGTAAATGCATTTACGGTCATTCTGATATTAATGCTCGCTATGGGAACACAGGATGGCCGGGCAGTGATAGTTGTACATTTCCATCACTCGTTGTGTTGATTTCATCATGTCCATTAGGTGATGTTTTACACTATAGAATCATATTGCAAGTGCGCGCGCATTTGCAATATGTTTCAATGTGCATTTACCATATGAAATTTGACATGCTCAAAAATGCAAAATTGACTGGTCTGATGGACACAGGATGGCCGAGCAGTGATAGTTGTACATTTCCATCACTCGTTGTGTTGATTTCATCATGTCCATTAGGTGATGTTTTTCACTATAGAATCATATTGCAAGTGCGCGTGCATTTTGCAATATGTTTCAATGTGCATTACCATATGAAATTTGACATGCTCAAAAATGCAAAATTGACTGGTCTGATGGACACAGGATGGCCGAGCAGTGATAGTTGTACATTTCCATCACTCGTTGTGTTGATTTCATCATGTCCATTAGGTGATGTTTTTCACTATAGAATCATATTGCAAGTGCGCGCATTTGCAATATGTTTCAATGCATTACCATATGAAATTTGACATGCTCAAAAATGCAAAATTGACTGGTCTGATGGACACAGGATGGCCGAGCAGTGATAGTTGTACATTTCCATCACTCGTTGTGTTGATTTCATCATGTCCATTAGGTGATGTTTTTCACTATAGAATCATATTGCAAATGCACGTGCATTGTTGTGCAATATGTTTCAAAATAAAAATATGGTTTGAAATGCATTTACAAAATTCTGATATTAATTGACTGGTCTGATGGACACAGGATGGCCGGGCAGTGATAGTTGTACATTTCCATCACTCGTTGTGTTGATTTCATCATGTCCATTAGGTGATGTTTTTACACTATAGAATCATAAAGTGCAGCGCATTTGCAATATGTTTCAATGTTTTACCATATGAAATTTGACATGCTCAAAAAATGCAAAATTGACTGGTCTGATGGACACAGGATGGCCGAGCAGTGATAGTTGTACATTTCCATCACTCGTTGTGTTGATTTCATCATGTCCATTAGGTGATGTTTTTCACTATAGAATCATATTGCAAATGCGCGTGCATTTTGTGCAACTGTTAACCCAAAAATAAAAATATGGTTGTAAATGCATTTGACATGTCATTCTGATAAATGCTGGCTGATGGGAACACAGGATGGCCGGGCAGTGATAGTTGTACATTTCCATCACTCGTTGTGTTGATTTCATCATGTCCATTAGGTGATGTTTTTCACTATAGAATCATATTGCAAGTGCGCGCGCATTTTGCAATATGTTTCAATGTGCATTACCATATGAAATTTGACATGCTCAAAAATGCAAAATTGACTGGTCTGATGAACACAGGATGGCTGAGCAGTGATAGTTGTACATTTCCATCACCTGTTGTGTTGATTTCATCATGTCCATTTGTTTATGTTTTCTCACTTTGCAAAGTCACTGTGCATTTGCAATATGGTTCAATGGGCAGGTACCATCACGAATTTGTCATGCTATAAAAATCCTGCAGGAATGTGAAATTGACTGGTCTGATGAACACAGGATGGCCTGAGCAGTGATAGTTGTACATTTCCATCACTTGTTGTGTTGATTTCATCATGTCCATTAGGTGATGTTTTTCACTATAGAATCATATTGCAAATGCACGTGCATTGTTGTGCAACTGGTAACCCAAAAATAAAAAAAATATGGTTGTAAATGCATTTACGGTCATTCTGATATTAATGCTCGCTATATGAACACAGGATGGCGGGCA
>NW_026282150.1:0-10571 GCF_023373465.1 Oncorhynchus keta | reverse complement strand
GAAGGGTCGATCTTATTGCCTGGGAGGGGAGGAGTGAAAGGAAAAGGAGAAGGTCGATCTTATTGCCTGGGAGGGAGGGGGGTGAAAGGAAAAAGAGAAGGTCTGCATCTTATTGCCTGGGGGTGGGGGTGAAAGGAAAACAGAGTCGATCGATCTTATTGCCTGGGAGTGGAGGAGAAGTGAAGGAAAGAGAAGGTCGACCTTATTGCCTGAAGGAGGGGAGGGTGAGAAGGAACGAGAAGGTCGCTCTTATTGCCTGGGAGGGAGGGGGGTGAAAGGAAAAAGAGATAGGTCCATCTTATTAGCCTGGGGGGAGGGGGTGAAAGGAAAAGAGAAGGTCGATTCATTGCCTGGGGAGGGAGGAGGGGTGAAAGGAAAAAGAGAAGGTCGGTCTTATTGCCTGGGGGGAGGGGGTGAAAGGAAAAGAAAGCTCGATCTTATTGCCTGGGGGAGGGAGGAGTGAGAGGAATAAGAGCAAGGTCAGCATCTTATCTGCCTAGAGGAGAGGGGGTGAAAGGAAAAAGAGATGGTCGGTCTTATTGCCTGGTGGGAGGAGAGGAGGGTGAACCTAGGAAGAGATAGGTCGATCCATTGCCTGGGGGAGTGGAGGGGGGACGAAAGGAAAAGATGAGGTCAGTCTTATTGCCTGGGGAGAGGTGATGATGGTTGTAATATGGAAAAGAGAAGTCGGTCTTATTGCCTGGGGGAGGGGTGAAAGGAAAAAGAAAGCTGATCTTATTGCCTGGGGAGGGGAAAGGAAGAAGGTTGATCTTATTGCCTGGGGAGGAGGAAGGAAAGAAGGTTGATCTTATTAGCTCTGGGAGGAGGGGGTGAAATGAAAAAGAAGGCTGATCTTATTGCCTGGGGGAGTGGAGGGGGGTGAAAGGAGGAAGAGAAGGTCGGTCTTATTGCCTGGGGGAAGGGGGTGAAAGGAAGAAGAAAGCTGATCGTATTGCCTGGGAGAGGGGGTGAAAGGAAAAAGAAAGTTGATCTTATCTGCCTGGGGGAGGGAGTGAAATAGAAAAAGAAGGTTGATCTTATTGCCTGAGGGGAGGGGGTGAAAGGAAAAAGAGAAGGTCGGTCTTATTGCCTGAGGGGGGGGGTGAGATGGAAATAGAAAGCTCGATCTTATTGCCTGGGGGAGGAGGGGGGTGAAAGGAAAAAGAAAGGTTGATCTTATTGCCTGGGGGAGGGGGTGAAAGGAAAAGAGAAGGTCGGTCTTATTGCCTGGGGGGTAGGGGGTGAAAGGAAAAGAGAAGGTCGATCTTATTGCCTGGGAGGAGGAGGTGAAAGGAAAAGAGAAGGTTGATCTTATTGCCTGGGAGGGGGGTGAAAGGAAAAAGAGAGGTTGGTCTTATTGCCTGGGAGGGGAGTGAAATGGAAAGAAGGTTGATCTTTATTGCCTGGGGGGTGAAAGGAAAAAGGAAGGTCATGATCTTATTGCCTGGGGGAGGAGGGGGGTGAAAGGAAAAAGAGAAGGTCGGTCTTATTGCCTGGGGGAGGGAGGAGGGGGGTGAAAGGAAAAAGAGAAGGTCTGGTCTTATTGCCTGGGAGGGAGGGGGTGAAAGGAAAAGAGAAGGTTGATCTTATTGCCTGGGGGAGGGGGTGAAAGGAAAAGAGAAGGTTGATCTTATTGCCTGGGAGGGAGGGGGTGAAAGGAAAAAGAGAAGGTCGATCTTATTGCCTGGGAGGAGGGGGTGAAAGGAAAAAGAGAAGGTTGATCTTATTGCCTGGGGGAGGGAGGGTGAAAGGAAAAAGAGAAGGTTGATCTTATTGCCTGGGGGATGGGGGGTGAAAGGAAAAAGAGAAGGTCGATCTTATTGCCTGGGGGAGGAGGTGAAAGGAAAAAAGAAGGTCGGTCTTATTGCCTGGGGGAGGGGTGAAAGGAAAAGAGAAGGTCGGTCTTATTGCCTGGGGAGGAGGAGGGGGGTGAAAGGAAAAGAAGGCTGATCTTATTGCCTGGGGGAGGGGGTGAAAGGAAAAGAGAGGTCGGTCTTATTGCCTGGGGGAGGGAGGAGGGAGGTGAAAGGAAAAAGAAGGTTGATCTTATTGCCTGGGGGAGGGAGGGGGTGAAAGGAAAAGAGAAGGTTGATCTTATTGCCTGGGAGGAGGGGGGTGAAAGGAAAAGAGAAGGTTGATCTTATTGCCTGGGAGGGGGGGTGAAAGGAAAAAGAGAAAGTTGATCTTATTGCCTGGGGGAGGGAGGGGGTGAAAGGAAAAGAGAAGGTTGGTCTTATTGCCTGGGGGAGGGAGGGGGGTGAAAGGAAAAGAGAAGGTCGGTCTTATTGCCTGGGGAGGGAGGGGGTGAAAGGAAAAGAGAAGGTCTGGTCTTATTGCCTGGGGGAGGGAGGGTGAAAGGAAAAAGAGAAGGCTGATCTTATTGCCTGGGGGGAGGGGGTGAAAGGAAAAAGAGAAGGTTGATCTTATTGCCTGGGGGAGGGGGGGGTGAAAGGAAAAAGAAGGTTGATCTTATTGCCTGGGGGAGGAGGGGGTGAAAGGAAAAGAGAAGGTCAATCTTATTGCCTGGGGGAGGGAGGGGATGAAAGGAAAAAGAGAAGGTCGATCTTATTGCCTGGGGGAGGGGTGAAAGGAAAAAGAGAAGGTCGATCTTATTGCCTGGGAGGGAGGGGTGAAAGGAAAAGAGAAGGTCGATCTTATTGCCTGGGGGGAGGGGGGTGAAAGGAAAAAGAGAAGGTCGATCTTATTGCCTGGGAGGGGGAGGAGGTGAAAGAAAAGAGAAGGTCTGGTCTTATTGTCTGGGGGAGGAGGGAGAGGGAGGTCGGTCTATTGCCTGGGAGGGAGGGGAAGGAAAAGAGAAGGTCGATCTTATTGCCTGGGAGGAGTGGGGGTGAAAGGAAAAAGAGAAGGTCGGTCTTATTGTCTGGGAGGAGGGAGGGGTGAAAGGAAAAAGAGAAGGTCTGGTCTTATTGCCTGGGAGGAGGGGGAAAGGAAAGAGAAGGTCATCTTATTGCCTGGGAGGGAGGGGGGTGAAAGGAAAAAGAGAAGGTCGATCTTATTGCCTGGGGGAGGGAGGGGGGTGAAAGGAAAAGAGAAGGCTCGGTCTTATTGCCTGGGAGGAGGGGGTGAAAGGAAAAGAAAGTTGATCTTATTGCCTGGGGGAGGGGGGTGAAAGGAAAAGAGAAGCTGATCTTATTGCCTGGGGGAGGGGGGTGAAAGAAAAAGAGAAGGTCGCTCTTATTGCCTGGGAGGGGGGTGAAAGGAAAAAGAGAAGGTCTGATCTTATTGCCTGGGGGGGGAGGGGGGTGAAAGGAAAAAGAGAAGGTCGATCTTATTGCCTGGGGGAGGGAGGGGGATGAAAGGAAAAGAGAAGGTCGGTCTTATTGCCTGGGGGGAGGGAGGAGGGTGAAAGGAAAAAGAGAAGGTCGGTCTTATTGCCTGGGGGAGGGGGTGAAAGGAAAAAGAAAGTTGATCTTATTGCCTGGGGGAGGGGGTGAAAGGAAAAGAAAGTTGATCTTATTGCCTGGGGGAGGGGTGAAAGGAAAAAGAAGGTTGATCTTATTGCCTGGGGGAGGGGGGTGAAAGGAAAAAGAAGGCTGATCTTATTGCCTGGGGGGAGGGGGGTGAAAGGAAAAAGAGAAGGTCTGGTCTTATTGCCTGGGGGGAGGGGGTGAAAGGAAAAAGAAAGTTGATCGTATTGCCTGGGAGGAGGGGGTGAAAGGAAAAAGAAAGTTGATCTTATTGCCTGGGGGAGGGGTGAAAGGAAAAAGAAGGTTGATCTTATTGCCTGGGGGGAGGGGGTGAAAGGAAAAAGAGAAGGTCGATCTTATTGCCTGAGGAGGGGGGTGAAAGGAAAAGAAAGTTGATCTTATTGCCTGGGGGGAGGGGGGTGAAAGGAAAAAGAGAAGGTTGATCTTATTGCCTGGGGGAGGGGGTGAAAGGAAAAGAGAAGGTTGATCTTATTGCCTGGGGGTGGGGGGTGAAAGGAAAAAGAGAAGGTCGATCTTATTGCCTGGGGGGAGGGAGGTGAAAGGAAAAGAGAAGGTCGATCTTATTGCCTGGGGGAGGGGTGGAAAGGAAAAAAAGAAGGTCGGTCTTATTGTCTGGGGGAGGGGTGAAAGGAAAAAGAGAAGGTCGGTCTTATTGGCTGAGGAGGAGGAGGGAAGTGAAAGGAAAAGAAGGTCTGATCTTATTGCCTGGGGAGGGGGGTGAAAGGAAAAGAGAGGTCGATCTTATTGCCTGGGGAGGGGGGTGAAAGGAAAAGAAGGTTGATCTTATTGCCTGGGGGTGAAAGGAAAAGGGAAGGTCGGTCTTATTGCCTGGGGGAGGAGGGGGGTGAAAGGAAAAAGAGAAGGTCGGTCTTATTGCCTGGGGGAGGGAGGGAGGGGGGTGAAAGGAAAAAGAGAAGGTCGGTCTTATTGCCTGGGAGGGAGGGGGGTGAAAGGAAAAGAGAAGGTTGATCTTATTGCCTGGGGGAGGGGGGTGAAAGGAAAAGAGAAGGTCGGTCTTATTGCCTGGGAGGGAGGGGGGTGAAAGGAAAAAGAGAAGGTCGATCTTATTGCCTGGGAGGAGGGGGGGTGAAAGGAAAAAGAGAAGGTTGATCTTATTGCCTGGGGGAGGGGGGGTGAAAGGAAAAAGGAGAAGGTTGATCTTATTGCCTGGGGGATGGGGGGTGAAAGGAAAAAGAGAAGGTCGATCTTATTGCCTGGGGGAGGGGGTGAAAGGAAAAAAAGAAGGTCGGTCTTATTGCCTGGGGGAGGGGTGAAAGGAAAAAGAGAAGGTCGGTCTTATTGCCTGGGGGAGGGAGGAGGGGGGGGGTGAAAGGAAAGAAGGCGATCTTATTGCCTGGGGGAGGGGGGTGAAAGGAAAAAGAGAAGGTCGGTCTTATTGCCTGGGGGAGGGAGGAGGGGGGTGAAAGGAAAAAGAAGGTTGAT
The DNA here is from genome assembly GCF_023373465.1 of Oncorhynchus keta. NCBI lineage: Eukaryota > Metazoa > Chordata > Actinopteri > Salmoniformes > Salmonidae > Oncorhynchus > Oncorhynchus keta. The sequence continues at coordinate 5,679 of NW_026282150.1, read as the reverse complement.
CTTATTGCCTGGGGGAGGGAGGGGGTGAAAGGAAAAAGAGAAGGTTGATCTTATTGCCTGGGAGGAGGAGGGGGGTGAACAGGAAAAGAGAAGGCTGATCTTATTGCCTGGGAGGGGGGGTGAAAGGAAAAAGAGAAAAGTTGATCTTATTGCCTGGGGGAGGGAGGGGGGTGAAAGGAGAAAGAGAAGGTTGGTCTTATTGCCTGGGGGAGGGAGGGGGGTGAAAGGAAAAGAGAAGGTCGGTCTTATTGCCTGGGGGAGGGAGGGGGTGAAAGGAAAAGAGATAGGTCTGGTCTTATTGCCTGGGGGAGGGAGGGGGTGAAAGGAAAAGAGAAGGCTGGATCTTATTGCCTGGGGGAGGGGGTGAAAGGAAAAAGAGAAGGTTGATCTTATTGCCTGGGGGAGGGGAGGGGTGAAAGGAAAAAGAAGGTTGATCTTATTGCCTGGGGGAGGGAGGGGGTGAAAGGAAAAGAGAAGGTCAATCTTATTGCCTGGGGGAGGGAGGGGGGATGAAAGGAAAAGAGAAGGTCGATCTTATTGCCTGGGGGAGGGGTGAAAGGAAAAAGAGAAGGTCGATCTTATTGCCTGGGAGGGGAGGGGTGAAAGGAAAAGAGAAGGTCGATCTTATTGCCTGGGGGAGAGGGGGTGAAAGGAAAAAGAGAAGGTCGATCTTATTGCCTGGGAGGGGGAGGAGGGGGTGAAAGGAAAAAGAGAAGGTCGGTCTTATTGTCTGGGGGAGGAGGGGAGGGGGTCGGTCCTATTGCCTGGGAGGGGGGTGAAAGGAAAGAGAAGGTCATTCTTTAACCTGGGAGGAGGGGAGTGAAAGGTAAAAGAGAAGGTCGGTCTTATTGCCTGGGAGGAGGGAGGGGTGAAAGGAAAAGAGAAGGTCTGGTCTTATTGCCCGGGAGGAGGGGGGAAAGGAAAAGAGAATGGTCATCTTATTGCCTGGGAGTGGAGGAAGGTGAAAGGAAAAAGAGAAGGTCGATCTTATTGCCTGGGGGAGGGAGGGGGGTGAAAGGAAAAGAGAAGGTCGGTCTTATTGCCTGGGGGAGGGGTGAAAGGAAAAGAAAGTTGATCTTATTGCCTGGGGGAGGGGAGTGAAAGGAAAATGTAAGTTGATCTTATTGCCTGGGGGAGGGGGGGTGAAAGAAAAAAGAGAAGGTCAGCTCTTATTGCCTGGGAGGGGGTGAAAGGAAAAAGAGAAGGTCTGGTCTCATTGCCTGGGGGAGGAGGAGGGTGAAGGAAAAGAGAAGGTCGATCTCATTGCCTGGGGGAGGGAGGGGGGATGAAAGGAAAAGAGAAGGTCGGTCTTATTGCCTGGGGGAGGAGGATGTAAAGGAAAGAGAAGGTCGGTCTTATTGCCTGGGGGAGGGGGTGAAAGGAAAAAGAAAGTTGATCTTATTGCCTGGGGGAGGGGGTGAAAGGAAAAAGAAAGTTGATCTTATTGCCTGGGGGAGGAGAGTGAAAGGAAAAAGAAGGTTGATCTTATTGCCTGGGGGAGGAGGGTGAAAGGAAAAAGAGAAGGTTGATCTTATTGCCTGGGGGGAGGGGGGTGAAAGGAAAAAGAGAAGGTCGGTCTTATTGCCTGGGGGGAGGGGGTGAAAGGAAAAAGAAAGTTGATCGTATTGCCTGGGAGGAGGGGGTGAAAGGAAAAGAAAGTTGATCTTATTGCCTGGGGGAGGGGTGAAATGAAAAAGAAGGTTGATCTTATTGCCTGGGGGAGGGGGTGAAAGGAAAAAGAGAAGGTCGATCTATTGCCTGGGAGGGGGGTGAAAGGAAAAAGAAAGTTGATCTTATTGCCTGGGGGAGGGGGTGAAAGGAAAAAGAGAAGGTTGATCTTATTGCCTGGGGGAGGGGGTGAAAGGAAAGAGAAGGTTGATCTTATTGCCTGGGGGTGGGGGGTGAAAGGAAAAGAGAAGGTCGATCTTATTGCCTGGGGGAGGGAGGTGAAAGGAAAAAGAGAAGGTCGATCTTATTGCCGTGAGGGGAGGGGTGAAAGGAAAAAAGAAAGTCGGTCTTATTGCCTGGGGGAGGGGTGAAAGGAAAAAGAGAAGGTCGGTCTTATTGCCTGAGGAGGAGGAGAGAGGTGAAAGGAAAAGAAGGTTGATCTTATTGCCTGGGGAGGGGAGTGAAAGGAAAAAGAGAAGGTCGATCTTATTGCCTGGGGGAGGGGGGTGAAAGGAAAAAGAGAAGGTCGATCTTATTGCCTGGGGGAGGGGTGAAAGGAAAAAAGAAGGTCGGTCTTATTGCCTGGGAGGAGGGGTGAAAGGAAAAGAAAGGTCGGTCTTATTGCCTGGGGGATGGAGAGTAGGGGGGGAAAGGAAAGAGAAGGCTGATCTTATTGCCTGGGAGGGAGGGGGTGAAAGGAAAAGAGAAGGTTGATCTTATTGCCTGGGGGGAGGGGGGTGAAAAGGGAAGAGAAGGCTGATCTTATTGCCTGAGGGGGTGAAAGGAAAAAGAGAAGGTCGGGATCTTATTGCCTGGGGGAGGGAGGGTGAAAGGAAAAGAGAAGGTTGGTCTTATTGCCTGGGGGAGGGGGGTGAAAGGAAAAAGAGAAGGTCGGTCTTATTGCCTGGGGGAGGGGGTGGAGAAAGGAAAAAGAAAGGTCTTCCATTGCCTGGGGAGGGAGGGGTGAAAGGAAAAAGAGAAGGTCGGGTCTTATTGCCCAGGGGAGGGGGGTGGAAAGGAAAAAAGAAGGTTGATCTTATTGCCTGGGGGAAGTGAGGAAAGGAAAAGAAGGTTGATCTTATTGCCTGGGGGAGGAAGGGTGAAAGGAAAAGAGAAGGTTGATCTTATTGCCTGGGGGAGGGAGGGGGTGAAAGGAAAAAGAGAAGGTCGATCTTATTGCCTGGGAGGGAGGGGGTGAAAGGAAAAAGAGAAGGTCGATCTTATTGCCTGGGAGGAGGGAGGGGTGAAAGGAAAAAGAGAAGGTTGATCTTATTGCCTGGGGGAGGAGGGGGTGAAAGGAAAAGAGAAGGTCAATCTTATTGCCTGGGGGAGGGAGGGGGGATGAAAGGAAAAAGAGAAGGTCGATCTTATTGCCTGGGGGAGGGGTGAAAGGAAAAAGAGAAGGTCGATCTTATTGCCTGGGAGGGGGGGTGAAAGGAAAAGAGAATGGTCGATCTTATTGCCTGGGGGGAGGGGGGTGAAAGGAAAAAGAGAAGGTCGGATCTTATTGCCTGGGGGAGGGGGTGAAAGGAAAAAGAGTATCGGTCTTATTGCCTGGGAGGGTGAAAGGAAAAGAAGGTCGATCTTATTGCCTGGGGGAGGGGGGTGAAAGGAAAAAGAGAAGGTCGATCTTATTGCCTGGGGGAGTGGGAGGGGGGTGAAAGGAAAAGAGAAGGTCGGTCTTATTGCCTGGGGGGAGGGGGTGAAAGGAAAAAGAAAGTTGATCTTATTGCCTGGGGGAGGGGGGTGAAAGGAAAAGAAAGTTGATCTTATTGCCTGGGGGGAGGGGGGTGAAAGGAAAAAGAGAAGGTCGTCTTATTGCCTGGGAGGGGGGTGAAAGGAAAAGAGAAGGTCTGATCTTATTGCCTGGGGGGAGGGGGGTGAAAGGAAAAGAGAAGGTCGATCTTATTGCCTGGGGGAGGGAGGGGGATGAAAGGAAAAGAGAAGGTCGGTCTTATTGCCTGGGGGAGGAGGAGGTAAAGGAAATAAGAGAAGGTCGGTCTTATTGCCTGGGGGAGGGGGGTGAAAGGAAAAAGAAAGTTGATCTTATTGCCTGGGGGGAGGGGGTGAAAGGAAAGAAGGTTGATCTTATTGCCTGGGGAGAGGGTGAAAGGAAAAAGAAGGTTGATCTTATTGCCTGGGGGAGGGGGGTGAAAGGAAAAAGAAGGTCGATCTTATTGCCTGGGGGGAGGGGGGTGAAAGGAAAAAGAGAAGGTCGGTCTTATTGCCTGGGGAGAGAGGGGGTGAAAGGAAAAAGAAAGTTGATCGTATTGCCTGGGAGGAGGGGGTGAAAGGAAAAAGAAAGGTCGATCTTATTGCCTGGGGGAGGGGGTGAAATGAAAAAGAAGGTTGATCTTATTGCCTGGGGGAGGGGTGAAAGGAAAAAGAGAAGGTCGGTCTTATTGCCTGGGAGGGGGGTGAAAGAAAAGAAAGCTGATCTTATTGCCTGGGGGAGGGGTGAAAGGAAAAAGAGAAGGTTGATCTTATTGCCTGGGGGAGGGAGGGAGGGTGGCGTGAAAGGAAAAGAGAAGGTCGGTCTTATTGCCCGGGGGGAGGGGGGTGAAAGGAAAAGAGAAGGTCGATCTTATTGCCTGGGGGAGGGGGTGAAAGGAAAAAGAGAAGGTCGGTCTTATTGCCTGGGAGGGAGGGGGTGGAAAGGAAAAAGAGAAGGTCGGTCTTATCGTCTGGGGGAGGGGGGTGAAAGGAAAGAGAAGGTTGATCTTATTGCCTGGGGGAGGGGGGTGAAAGGAAAGAGAAGGCTGATCTTATTGCCTGGGGGGATGGGGGGTGAAAGGAAAAAAGAGAAGGTCGATCTTATTGCCTGGGGGAGGGGTGAAAGGAAAAAGAGAAGGTCGGTCTTATTGCCCGGGGGAGGGGTGGTAAGGCGAAAGAGAAGGTCTGATCTTATTGCCTGGGGGGAGGGAGGAGGGGGGTGAAAGGAAAAGGAAGGTCGATCTTATTGCCTGGGGGGGGAGGGGGTGAAAGGAAAAAGAGAAGGTCGGTCTTATTGCCTGGGGGAGGGAGGAGGGGGGTGAAAGGAAAAGAGAAGGTTGATCTCATTGCCTGGGAGGGAGGGGGTGAAAGGAAAAGAAAGGTTGATCTTATTGCCTGGGGGAGGGGGGAAAGGAAAAAGATGGCTGATCTTATTGCCTGGGGGGGGGGGTGAAAGGAAAAAGAGAAGGTTGCATCTTATTGCCTGGGGGAGGGAGGGGGGTGAAAGGAAAAAGAGAAGGTCGGTCTTACTGCCTGGGGAGGTAGGGGGTGAAAGGAAAAAGAGAAGGTTGATCTTATTGCCTGGGGGAGGTGGGTGAAAGGAAAAAGAGAAGGTTGGATCTTATTGCCTGGGGGAGGGGGGGTGAAAGGAAAAGAGAAGGCTGATCTTATTGCCTGGGAGGGGTGAAAGGAAAAAGGAAGGTCGGTCCATTGCCTGGGGAGGGGAGGAAAAGGAAGTGCCGGATCTTATTGCCTGGGGGGAGGGGGTGAAAGGAAAAAAGAAGGTTATCCCATTGCCTGGGGGAGGGGGAAAGGAAAAAGAGAGGTTGATCTTATTGCCTGGGGGAGTGAGGGGGTGAAAGGAAAAGAGAAGGTCGATCTTATTGCCTGGGGGAGGGAGGGGTGAAAGGAAAAGAGAATATCGATCTATTGCCTGGGGAGGTGAGAAAGAGAAGGTCGACTATTGCCTGGGAGGGGAGGGTGAAAGGAAAAGAGAAGGTCGATCTTATTGCCTGGGGGAGGGGGGGTGAAGGAAAAAGAGAAGGTCGATCTTGGGTGAAAGGAAAAAGAAGGTTGGATTCCCATTGCCTGGGGAGGAGTAAAGAAAGGAAAGAGAAGGTCAACTATTAACGGGGGGAGGGAGGGGGGATGAAAGGAAAAAGAGAAGGTCGATCTTATTGCCCGGGGGAGGTGAAAGGTGCGAGAAGGCCTCATCTTATTGCCTGGGAGGGGAGGGTGAAAGGAAAGAGGCTATCGATCTTATTGCCTGGGGGGAGGGGGGTGAAAGGAAAAAGAGAA
>NW_026282149.1:0-626 GCF_023373465.1 Oncorhynchus keta | reverse complement strand
TGCTGTAGCATCCTCCCCTAATCTGCACTGGCCCAGGACTGATATTATGGCTCGATACTCTGCTGTAGCATCCTCCCCTAATCTGCACTGGCCCGGGACTGATATTATGGCTCGATACTCTGCTGTAGCATCCTCCCCTAATCTGCACTGGCCCGGGACTGATATTATGGCTCGATACTCTGCTGTAGCATCCTCCCCTAATCTGCACTGGCCCGGGACTGTTCTGCTGTAGCATCCTCCCCTAATCTGCACTGGCCCGGGACTGTTCTGCTGTAGCATCCTCCCCTAATCTGCACTGGCCCGGGACTGTTCTGCTGTAGCATCCTCCCCTAATCTGCACTGGCCCGGGACTGATATTATGGCTCGATACTCTGCTGTAGCATCCTCCCCTAATCTGCACTGGCCCGGGACTGATATTATGGCTCGATACTCTGCTGTAGCATCCTCCCCTAATCTGCACTGGCCCGGGACTGTTCTGCTGTAGCATCCTCCCCTAATCTGCACTGGCCCGGACTGATATGTATCCTCCCTAATCTGCACTGTAGGGATCCTCCATCCTCCCTAATCTGCACTGGCCCGGGACTGTTCTGCTGTAGCATCCTCCCCTAATCTGCACTGGCCGGGAC
>NW_026282148.1:0-2433 GCF_023373465.1 Oncorhynchus keta | reverse complement strand
TGAACAGTTAAACGCTCTTATGGGATTTCCCCTGCTGAACAGTTAAACAGTTAAACGCTCTTATGGGATTTCCCCGTACTGAACAGTTAAACAGTTAAACGCTCTTATGGGATTTCCCCGTACTGAACAGTTAAACAGTTAAACGCTCTTATGGGATTTCCCCCGTACTGAACAGTTAAACAGTTAAACGCTCTTATGGGATTTCCCCGTACTGAACAGTTAAACAGTTAACGCTCTTATGGGATTTCCCCGTACTGAACAGTTAAACAGTTAAACGCTCTTATGGGATTTCCCCCGTACTGAACAGTTAAACAGTTAAACGCTCTTATGGGATTTCCCCCGTACTGAACAGTTAAACGCTCTTATGGGATTTCCCCGCTTACTGAACAGTTAAACAGTTAAACGCTCTTATGGGATTTCCCCCCGTACTGAACAGTAAACAGTTAAACGCTCTTATGGGATTTCCCCCGTACTGAACAGTTAAACAGTTAAACGCTCTTATGGGATTTCCCCCGTACTGAACAGTTAAACGCTCTTATGGGATTTCCCCCGTACTGAACAGTTAAACGCTCTTATGGGATTTCCCCCGTACTGAACAGTTAAACAGTTAAACGCTCTTATGGGATTTCCCCGTACTGAACAGTTAAACAGTTAAACGCTCTTATGGGATTTCCCCCGTACTGAACAGTTAAACGCTCTTATGGGATTTCCCCCGTACTGAACAGTTAAACAGTTAAACGCTCTTATGGGATTTCCCCCCGTACTGAACAGTTAAACGCTCTTATGGGATTTCCCCCGTACTGAACAGTTAAACAGTTAAACGCTCTTATGGGATTTCCCCGCATACAGTGAACGCTCTTATGGGATTTCCCCACTGAACAGTTAAACGCTCTTATGGGATTTCCCCCGTACTGAACAGTTAAACAGTTAAACGCTCTTATGGGATTTCCCCCGTACTGAACAGTTAAACAGTTAAACGCTCTTATGGGATTTCCCCCCGTACTGAACAGTTAAACGCTCTTATGGGATTTCCCCCGTACTGAACAGTTAAACACTCTTATGGGATTTCCCCCGTACTGAACAGTTAAACAGTTAAACGCTCTTATGGGATTTCCCCGTACTGAACAGTTAAACAGTTAAACGCTCTTATGGGATTTCCCCCGTACTGAACAGTTAAACAGTTAAACGCTCTTATGGGATTTCCCCCGTACTGAACAGTTAAACAGTTAGCGGCTCTTGTAGGATTTCCCAGTACTGAACAGTTAAACAGTTAAACGCTCTTATGGGATTTCCCCGTGCTGAACAATTAAACGATTCAGCTCTTATGGGATTTCCCCCCGTACTGAACAGTTAAACGCTCTTATAGGATTTCCCCCTGTACTGAACAGTTAAACAGTTAAACGCTCTTATGGGATTTCCCCGTACTGAACAGTTACAGTTAAACGCTCTTATGGGATTTCCCCGTGCTAGACAGTAAAACAGTTAAACGCTCTTATGGGATTTCCCTGTACTGAACAGTTAAACAGTTAAAGCGCTCTTGCTGGAATTTCCCCGTACTGAACAGTTAAAGCACTCTTATGGGATTTCCCCGTACTGAACTGTTATTAAACAGTTAAACGCTCTTATGGGATTTCCCCGTACTGAACAGTTAAACAGTTAAAGCGCTCTTATGGGATTTCCCCGTACTGAACAGTTAAACAGTTAAACGCTCTTAGCCAAGTTTCCCCGTACTGAACAGTTAAACAGTTAAAGCGCTCTTATGGGATTTTTCCCGTACTGAACAGTTAAACGCTCTTATGGGATTTCCCCCGTACTGAACAGTTAAACGCTCTTGTAGAGTTTCCCCCGTACTGAACAGTTAAACGCTCTTATGGGATTTCCCCGTACTGAACAGTTAAACGCTCTTATGGGATTTCCCCGTACTGAACAGTTAAACAGTTAAACGCTCTTATGGGATTTCCCCGTACTGAACAGTTAAACAGTTAAACAGCTCTTATGGGATTTCCCGCACTGAACAGTTAAACAGTTAAACGCTCTTATGGGATTTCCCCTGATAGCTGAACAGTTAAACGCTCTTATGGGATTTCCCCGTACTGAACAGTTAAACAGTTAAACGCTCTTATGGGATTTCCCCGTACTGAACAGTTAAACAGTTAAACGCTCTTATGGGATTTCCCCGTACTGAACAGTTAAACAGTTAAACGCTCTTATGGGATTTCCCCCGTACTGAACAGTTAAACGTTAAACGCTCTTATGGGATTTCCCCACGTACTGAACAGTTAAACAGTTAAACGCTCTTATGGGATTTCCCCGTACTGAACAGTTAAACGCTCTTATGGGATTTCCCCGTACTGAACAGTTAAACAGTTAAACACTCTTATGGGATTTCCCCGTACTGAACAGTTAAACAGTTAAAACGCTCTTATGGGATTT